>NC_142930.1:17985750-18215750 GCF_046866305.1 Octopus bimaculoides | reverse complement strand
ATAAATTAATGAACGTTACATTTCATTCTCTTCTTCTACAATTAATATGTACGCGGTCGCACACGAAGATGAACTGCCAGACTGACTAACCTTTTCTACAAGAAGATGAAACTTTTAGTGGTGATCCACTTTGCCAAGAAGAGTTGTATAAGACGGTTCAAGAATAGGAAAACACCTGCTAAATCGAATCGTGATCGATATCGATTCCCTCTGGAGTTAATTTGCCTCTTTGTATTTTTAACACTCCGTTTCAAAAATGTGAATGCCTCACACCAATTAAAAATGAAGACTTTTTACCTACCATTAAACACATATAGACGGGCACTAACCAAAGAAATTTTCGGTTCTTTGGAGACAGGTTAAATTCAAGTAGTTGGAGAGACATAACGTACATACTATAGTGACAAAATATATAATCAATCAAAATTATACTCATAAATACAGATAGTTTTATCTCTCTCTGTAGTTGATAAACCCACACATGTATACCTTCATTATGCGAGTACATTTCTCGCAAAGCAGGATTATTTCATTTTTGTTGTCGATTTTTTTACATTAGCATACATAATACTTGAAATCCACTGACGAAGAAATATGAGAGTGTTTATGTCTTTCTCAAGGGAATTAGTTATAAATTCTAATAAATGGTAATGTCTCTAACCGGACGTCTTACTTAACTGGGTCACGAACTCGGCGTGCTTGGAATTAATTTTTACTTACTCCTACACTTGACACTGACGAGAGAAAAATTTTGTAATTGTTTATTTTTGTCACTGAGTAACTAAGTACTAAAGCGGTAAATATTTCGTAAAGGACCCGTTCGTACCTCAGTGTGAAATAATTTTTTTCCACGGTTTTTTCAAGTATCTGATCCCCAAACCGGCTGCAAGCCACTTTTTTCGGGAAAAGAAAGGGGGAGAGGTGTCGAGGACCTCTGAGTTTCCCCTACCAACGGCGTTTTGTTTAGCAGGTTTTTGTTTTTCTTTTCCAGGTTATTTCGCATAGTTTCAGTGAATGTGACATCGAAATCACGTGTAAACGGCTCCTTTCCCTAGAAAAGAAAGATTTGGCTGCTATTTCTAGCACGCCCTGCTACTATGTAACAGCTATTTGCGATAAAGGACCCACCGATATTTCGTTCTGAAATAATTTTTTGACTCCTCCCCACTTTCTTTTCTGAGAAAAAGTGACTTGTGGCGAGCTTGGAGGTCAGATACGTTGAAAGCACTCGAAAAAACCTGTAGAAAAAAAATCATTTCACACCGAGGTACAAATGGATCCTTTATTATTTATGAATAAAGTATCAAGTTGGTATTGGTATATGAATTAAATATATTACTGCTAAGATAATGTAACTGCGTGGCTTCGTTGAACTTTGGGACAGTGTTGTAATGTTTCTGAATGAGAAGCAGCTTGGAGAGGTAATCCTAGTAGCCAAATATGATTATATTCTACCTTAGAGATATATTTTGAGAAGCTAATTTTGCAAAAACAAACAGCTACAAGGTAAAAATACAAATATTTTAATTTGCAAAGAGGCTACTAGTTCTTTCCTTGAACTTAATTTCTTCAGTATAAATACTGGGTGTAAGAAGTTGATGCATTTTTAACCCTTGCAGCAATTAATGAGGAACTGCAAGACAATGATATTTTAGGGTACATTGAGCAATTGAATAAATTGCACAACGATATGGAAATTAGGTTTAAAGACCTCCTGGAAATGAATATTTCAAGTTGGGTGGTAGACTCATTTGGAACAAATACATTTAATGTTGATATCAAACTACAAAAAAAAAAAAACACTTTAAGTTGTAGAATAATCAAACTGCTCAAATTAAATTTAATCATAGATTCAATAACTAATGGACAACATGTGAAATTGCTATGAAATCTCCTTCATTGTCTTTCCCACATCTTACCTAGTTGGGTCAAGAAATTGTAGAGATGATCTTTATTTGTCTCTAATAACTATGGACACTGCTATTGGAAAACTGTTTTAGCCACAAGGGCTTCACTGGATAAAAAGGTAATATATATATAGTTTTTATTTTGATAAAGGATCTCAAAGAGTAATCGTTTTTTTTTTTTCGTAGTTATTAATTTTCAGTAGAAGCTTTTTGTTATGTTTTACATCATATTTTTGTTTTTGTAAAATAGAACAACAATAAATGTGCAATTAATAGACACATAATTTAATGGATTTTTTTTTTTTTTTTTGCATTAGAGGTAGCAAACAAATTACAGCAAGACTTCGTTTTCTACACAAACCCCTGTTTTTGGCTACGGAGAATACGAATCTGCAAAAAAATTGGCAAAAATCGACATTTTGAAATCAGTTAAAAATTTTTCCAGAAATTTCTTTTTTCAAAATATGCGGAAAAATACGGAGATTATGATTCTGAAAAAAATTTCTAAAAATTTTTGTACTTAGGATTAGGGTTTTAGAGTTAGGGTTAGGTTTGGGGTTTTAGGGTTAGGGTTACGGAAAAAAGTGAAAAAAATGAAGAAATTGTGGGGGAGGGGAAGGGAGTAAAAAGTTTCAAAATGCCAATTTTTGGCAATTTTCCAGAATCTCTGTATCCGAAAACGGGGGTTTTTGGCCAATAATAATAATAATAATAATAATAATAATAATAATTTGCAAGAAAAAACATTTCTTATAAATTTTTGTTCAAAAATCGTTTTTTATCAATATTTATTCAAAGAAAATTTCATGATAATAAACTAATTTTTAAAAAATTAATATTTATAATTTCATGTTCATTTGATAAAGTTTACAAACTTTATTATATGAAGTTTTAAATTTTTTCAAAAGTGACCGGTTTCTACTATTAACCCATCCATTACAAAATTGAAGTACTTTTTCATGTCCTACTTTTTCATGTCCTTTTTTCATGTCCTACTTTTTCATGTCCTACTTTTTCATGTCCTACAGTTCACAGATAAATTAAAGATTCCAAGGAGGCGGGCATATGCAAAAAAGGGTTGAGAAGCACTGGTCTTGTATAAGATGATAATGTGTGATTTAAGGGAAACTTAGCTGCTATTTCTAGCAAGTCGTGTGGGAGAGGTATGAGGTTGTGACGTTCATAACTTTCAAGTGTATCAGTACAATATAATTGAAGTGAAATGGATCGAAGCTGGAATAAAAACTAGCCTGTTGACTTAACTCATTGAGAACTTGTATCTTAAAGTGCTCACCAATCCTGTATTAGTGTACTATTCTAATGTATTGGGTTGCTACTATTCAGCCCTATGTTAGCTTTAAGCAAACCAATGTTGACCATTCTGTTTTATTAGTGCCTTGAGTTTTTTTCCTTGGTGATTGTAGTTCTTTTATATTCTTTATAAACCTATTGGCTGCACAAGTATTATGGTAAGGATTTGTTTAATATGTAGGCTTGTTCGAAAATGGCTGATTGTAACTCCATAGGACACATTTGTTTTGCACGTGAAATAATTGTAATTAACTCGAATTATTTAAATTTCATTGTTTGATGGAACATAAGGCAGTAGTAGGTTTACAGAATCACTACGAGGTTGACCAAGATACTCACATGAGCTGTGACCAAATGAGGTTTATTTTTCAATGCAGTCCTCCTTGAAATCCATACACTTCTTCCATCGGTATTGAAGTGCTTGGATGCCATTCGTGAAAAAAGCTTTTATCCTTTTGGTCAAAAAGTATTCAACTGCAGGTATGATATCATCACTGCGATACTGGTTCCCAGGCAAGCTATTTCATGTTGGCAAACAGATGATAGTCAGATGGAGCTAAATCCGGAGAAGAGGGAGGGTGATCAACCAGTTCAAAGCCACAGTCACGCACAGCAGCTACTGAAATGAAGGGCTTTTGTGTTGGAGCATTTTTCCTGATAAAACAAGACTCCTTTTGTTAGTTTCCTGGGCGTTTGATATTGATAGTCTTTCGTAACTGCCTCAGCAAATTGACATATTACTCTTCATTGATGTGGCCCTTTTAAAGATAGTCAATAAACACAATACCTTTTGCATCTGAAGCCATCACCTTCACTGCAGATAAAACAACTTTGATCTTGTTTGGAGTAGATGAGGAGAGCTATTTCCACTACATGGATTGTCTCTTTGTCTCTGTGTCAAAGTGATGAAACCAACGCTCATCCTGGCTAAGGAAATGTTCAAGGAAACCAGCTGGATCTGCTTCAAGCACTGTCAGATTTTCCCATGATGTGATCAGCCTGGTATGCTTTTGATTGGGTACCAGAAGTTGTGGAACCCACTGAACATAAACCTTCATCATGCCAACTTCATTGTGCAAAATATTCTCAACTCTTTCACAGAATATGCTAATTAGCATTTTCTATTTGATTTATTGGCAATCGTGTCAGCATGAATGTTTTGGAGAGTAAACCCTTTCCCTGCAGGTACTTGATAGCACTATGACATCAAATTTGTCAATTTTCAAAAGAAGTCACTACGAGTTACCTTTGAAGTCCTCTTTGAACAGTCAGATGTTAGTTTACCTGGAGATGTTAGTTTACAATGCAGTTATTAATAAGACTGAAATTAATGTATGCAAAATTTCACAGCCCTAGACACTAGCTTAGCTACAGTGTGTGCCGCCTGGGGCAGCCCTTCTGTTTACTGCCTCCAGACTCCACAAAAAACACATTGCCTACAGCAGACCCAAAAGTGCCACCTGGGGTGGACTGCTCTTACCTCCCTGTTGAATTTTTCAACCTACCCTTGTGATATTTAGTTACAGACCTTTTATGTTTTGAGTTCAAACCTTGCCAAGGATCTTTCTGCCTTTCTAGAGTCAATAAAATAAAGTATAAAGTGCCAGTCAAGCACTAAATTTGGTTGTTCAATATTGATTTCTTACATTTTCAAAAGGCCACCAAAGCCAAATATGTGTTGAGTAAATGTATAGATGAGTAGATTGACTGGCTATAATACAGTGCTAGTATTTATTTTATGATGTGTAGTAGAATGGCAGGTGAAGTTACCCTTCCATGGGGTTGAATAATACACCTAAAAAGAAAAAACCTGAAAAACAACTAGTTAAGCAGTCTATTATTCATCATTCTATCCTGATGTGATTGGTGGTCTCAATTTTTATTTACTTTAACCCTTTTTATGCTAACCTGCCTGATGCTACCCTCGATTCTATGATACAAACATTCCTGTTTAAGTGATCTGAAATAAAATCTTACATTAAAATTTCATGTTTATCTATATCTATCTATTTATCTATATATCATCATCATCATCGTTTAACGTCCGCTTTCCATGCTAGCATGGGTTGGACGATTTGACTGAGGACTGGTGAAACCGGATGGCAACACCAGGCTCCATATATATATATCATCATGATGATGATGATCATCATCATCATCGTTTAACGTCCACTTTCCATGCTAGCATGGGTTGGATGATTTGACTGAGGACTGGCGAACCAAATGTCTGCACCAGGCTCCAATCTGATCTGGCAGAGTTTCTACAGCTGGATGCCCTTCCTAACGCCACATATATATATATATATATGTGTGTGTGTGTGTGTGTGTGTGTGTGTGTGTGTTAATAATAACAAAATAAGGGGACATAAAAATTTTACATTAAAGAGTAGAATGTACAATTTCCTGTAAGTCTGACGGCCTTGTGGTCCCAGCAGACAAAATGGAAAAGGTGTTGCCCTGGAGGATGGTGAGAGAGAATGATGCACTGGAACAGTCACTCTGACTCACAGAGCTTGAACAGACATTTCCATCCCAATAGTGGTGAGCATGGGTATGGTCTGGGTGCTGAGAATGCTGGCAGTCTCCACAAAGTTATTTTTCTAAATTTTTCATTATTTTCAAAATTAATTGAAATTGTAGGCAGTATATTACAGCAGAATCAAGTCCAAGAATAAAAAAAGAATTTAGTGTATGTTGATTACAATGAAAAGTTATGACCTAAACCCACAACTATTTGAAAACCATAACTATTTACAGTTTTAGTTTATCCACACAGTGACACTTAGTGGTTAAGTAGTATTTAATTTCCATTAGAAGTTTGACATTGTTCTTCATGTCTTTGTAGCTATTAAAAAGTCCATATTCTGTATCACTTGTTGATAGGAAATATTGTGTCTTTGGAAGTATTTGTGAGAGCTTTTTATATGGTTAATCTGCAACGTTGTTGAATCTAAGAAGATATATATTCAAGACTGCTACATGACTCTCTTCAAATTAAGAAGGATGTCTCCACAATCACTTGATTAGTAAGAAATTTCTACTAATTTTTCCTGAAATATTATTACCCTACTGTCTTAAAAATGAATAAATATATCAGATAAATTTAACCCAAATATCTGTGTGCCACTCAGAGTTAACCTGAGGCTTACCCAAGGTCATCCCTGATGGACATGCAAAATAATACTAACAATGTCTGTCTCCTTATTTTAGTTTGCTTATAATTAATTAGCAATTAGTCCTAATTCATGGTTCAGTAAGTAGTAGTAAGGAGAGCATCCACCTGTGGAAATTGCTACTCTGACAATTTTCCAATTTTGAAATTTGCAGAATTATACTACCCAAGCCAGTACTATAGAGGAAAAAAAAAAGATATAGATGTAAAGCTGTTTATCCTTTCAAGTATTTATATAGTAAGATTTCCAGTGTTTGTGTTTTGTCTATTTTTTTATTTCATAGCTGTGATATATGTAGTTTGTGAAATTTGTAATTATTTTTCTATTTTTTAAATATTTTTACACTTAAAGAATAATTACTACATAGATGAGAATAGACTTATGCAATTATAAATACCCTTGATCACTACAATGTTAGGTGTTTAAGTGCTGGAGAAAGAGGTCAACTACATCATGAATCCAAAATAGATTACATGTGCCAAGAAAGCATGTTAAGTACCACTGTCTCGAAGTTAACTCAACCCCACCAACTGTAAAGTCTAATCATAGTCAGTCTCCTCTTTTAAATAGTTGAGAAAAACAGGGAGAGTTATTAATGTGCTGTTATGAATAACATTTGACCTAATGCTTTCTCAGTGCATAGCTCTGTCTTTCTCACTGAAGATATGTTGATGAATGAGTTACTGAGTACAACTGTAATCTGTTGACCTATGTTTATCTTAACAAAGACCCTTTCATACCTTTCTAAGCAACCACTCCCTTGACACTATAAAAATCACCTACCCAGTGCCTTTGAAACCTACCTTCATTATCATCATCACCATCAACAACAATAACATTTAACATCCATTTTCCATGCTGGGATGGCTTTGATGGCTTGACAGGAACTGGTAAGGCCAGGAGTTGCACCAGGCTCCATAGTCTGTTTTGGCATGGTTTCTCCAGGTCAATGCCCTTCTTTAATGCCAACCACTTTACAGAGTGAACTGTGTGGATTAATTGACATAATTAAAAAATAATAAATTGAAATTGATTTTTGAATATATTGATTTCAAACAAAAGGTACAAAAATAACCAAAATTAGAAATGTGTAAGGTTGATTTCATTGACTCCAATACTAGGCTGTTATTTATCCCATTGAACCTGGAAGGATGAGGGGAAAAGTTAGACCTCAGCAGGATGTAACTAAACACCACAAGGCTCTTTGATACTGCCAGCTACTAATCTTTAATTTCTAAATATATTAAAATTCCAGTTGATTTTTTTTAAAGACAAGTAACCATCCTAACTCTTACCCAGATTTGTTGATATCTAAAATAAATATGATCATATGAATTCACTACATTTTGAATAAATTTCTTTAATCTTCAATTGGTTTGTGAATGCTGGTTGTCTGACAATTACCGTATCCAAGCAATTTTAGAAGAAGCTTCATAAAGATGAGCAAAAAAAAAAAAAAGCAAACAAGAACCAGAAATAAAAATTTTATTCTTACATATATATTTTAATTTTCTTGGAAAACGTTTTTTTTTTCCAAAATGCTATCCCAATTTATATAATTACTCTAAATGAATTATTTTTAAAGTCAGTAACTTTTATAGTCAGTCTCTATTCCAACACTTAGGATTATACAACATTCTTAGTTTTTTTAATTTCTTTTTCTGTTTGATGCTAAAACGAGTAAATTTCAGAAAAAAGTTACATGGCCTATAACCTTTAATAAGCTATACCCTTATGCAAAATTCCAGCTACCTTGGTACAAAATTGTGACCTACAACTTCATGCGTACATACATTCACCATTAAATATAAAGATAATCAATGACTTTTCCAAAGGTTAGTGTCCTTGAACAGACTAAGATACCATATTTAACACTATTTCAGTCCAGTTTAATTAATTTTAATAAAATCAATGAACTTGACTATGTGAGACCAACTTTCCAAAGTCTAGTATTTATTTAGTGTCTATCTTGGATACTCTGACTTAAATCAGTGATAAATAGCTTACCAAAGTCTAGTAGTCGTATAACAATAGTTTTAAATGTCACACTTAGTCATTAGCAATGTAACTTTCACCCATACTCTTCTTTCTATAAATTAATTACCTTCTTACTGTCATCTCTAATAACTCACACTTCTCTGCAGTTGATGTCAGTCTTTATTGCTCTTTAACCTCGCAGCAACCTAAAAATCTTGTTCCAGTTTTGCTTCTATGACCGAAGATTTCAATATCTTGCAAGAAAAGCTGCCTTCAGACAATACATCTGGCATATTCACTACACAAATCAAAGGATCTTCTGGCACCACATTTTCTGTACACATTGACAGCACTCAAAGCCTTCAAATGTACAGCAAATGCCAACTCCCACAATCTACTCTAATAATCTTGCATCTCAGCATCATATATTTAAAGTAGGTATACCAGTTTTCATGCAGCAGGTATCCATGGGTGGATTTTTTTTCCTAGACATTCACACATATAACATTGTCAAAACTGCATCACATAGACTAGACTTCTTGCAGCAGAAAACAGTTGATCCATTGTCATTTGTGTTACCTTTACAAAACTGAAGTAAGAGCCACATTGGCATATTGTTGCCCACACCTGGAATGGTAACAGTTCATCCATTGTCATTTGTTTTACCTTTACAAAACTGAAGTAAGAGCCACATTGGCATATTGTTGCCCACACCTGGAATGGTAACAGTTCATCCATTGTCATTTGTTTTACCTTTACAAAACTGAAGTAAGAGCCACATTGGCATATTGTTGCCCACACCTGGAGTGGTATTACTGTTACACACTTAGGTATCCTAGACAACATCCAAAAAAGAAAAAAGACTGATCATCAAAGATTCATTCCTCAACATGGTACAAACTTTGGCTCACAAGCATAATGTTTCTTTACTATTGCTAACCTTTGGAATTTCCTTCTCATCCACATTTTTTTCTGCAGATATTAACCTACAGGATGTTCAAACTGAATGTCAGTCACATTAATTTCACCGATTTAGGTCCTCTAAAGGTCACAAGAACACTTCTTCCTTAGCGGCCACTCTGAAATATTTTGTTTAAATAATGTAAATTACCCAGGCCATAATTGTATTCTTCATTTTTTTTTTTATATATATATAAGTCTAAGTCCTTTAGCTACTGGAGACAAGGTTGGACAAATGTTATGCTGATGATGCCCATTGAAGCAGAAACACACGCCCACAACTGTCTTATTTTCAGACACTAAGCCTGTCCTTTTCCTTTGTCGCTTGTCAGCTTTGGAGAATTCTTGTTTCTGGTGATTATCTCTCTTTCTCACTGGCCCTGAACTAACTGGGTGATATTATTTACATTATTTACATTTGATGGATATTTGTCCTCATCTTGTTTGTTGTTAACACAATGTTTTGGCTGATATAGCCTCCAGCCTTCATCCATACAGTGTAAAGAGAGGGATTGCTCAGTGCCTAAAACATCGAGCGAAGAAAATAAGTAGCAATGTTGATAACCACCACGAAGAAATTATCAAACTAAGTAACAACTACCCCAAAAACATACTACCCACTTCAATTATGAAGAAAGGAGAGGATGAAACCAATAAACTGCCCACAGTCTGTCTACCCTATGTGAAAGGCCTCTCCGAAAAGATACAAATGATATGCGGCCCATATGACATCAGGACAGTATTCAAGAGTAATATAACACTTCGCAAATATCTCCTTCAAGTAAAACCACCAATAGAAGAGAATATGACCAAAGACTGCGTGTACTCCATCCCATGCAGCTGTGGTAGGTTATACAAAGGTGAAACATGCCACCCCATCAAAATAAGAGTAGACGAACATTCTATGACACAAGGAGATATTGATAAATCAGGTATAGCTGATCATGTATGGAAAAATGGAGACCACCTCCCGCTGTGGGATGAAGTTAAAATAATAGATAGAAAACATCACTGGAAAATACGAAAACTAAAAGAAGCAGCACATATGTTAGGACACAACAACCTTCTAAGCAGACTGAGTGCAGATATGAGTAGCATATGGAAACCGGTATTAAGGAAGGATAGGAAAATATTAGATTTGTAAGCCCTAAAATTCACTCCATAATTGCCCACGGCCATATCGCGTAGTGGTTATGTGCACAGGCTACTAACCCCCAAGATTCCAAGTTTGATTCCAGGCAGTGACCTGAATAATAATAATAATAATAATAATAATAATAATAATAACATTGAAAAATACCTTAGAAATGAGAACCCAGGTTCGAAATTTCCCCAAGACACCTGATGAAGGTTGGAAGGTATATCAGCCGAAACGTGTTAACAACAAACAAGATGAGGACAAATGTCCGTCAAATGTAAATAATGTACATAATTCCTCATCTCTTAAATACAAAACAGTATTAAACTGGGTGATGTCTGGAAATCAGCCCTGTCAGACAATGTTAAGAGGAATTTTCTCCATGCAACAGAAGAGTCAGTCCTTTTATATGGAGCAACAACATGGAGACTTAGTAAAAAAACTGGAATCCAAGCTAGATGGGACTTACACTTGAATGTTAAGAGCAGTTTTAAACATATCTTGAAGAAATTGTCCCACCAAGAAACAGCTGTATGGAGATCTCTTGCCTGTCTCCGACAGTATAAGGGATAGGCGCTTATGATTTACAAGACATTGTTGGCAAGCTAAACAAAAACTGTTAAGGATGCCAAAGCATGGCTGTATTTGAGCTGGTCATCTGAACACAATATATGTAGATCAACTCACCAGAACCACTGGATGTCTTCCTGAAGACCTCCTTTGACTAATGCAGGACCGAGATGGATGGCATGTGCAGGTCAAAAATGTCCGAGTAAGTTTGACCAGATGATGATGATGTGCTAAGTCAAATAATGAATCTTAAAATTTTTACCAAGTCATACAAAAGTGTACAACTTAATATTAAATTACTGTTTTAATTATAAAACTTAAGCTAGGTGCAGGAGTGGCTGTGTGGAAAGTAGCTTGCTTACCAACCACATGGTTCCGGGTTCATTCCCACTGCGTGGCATCTTGGGCAAGTGTCTTCCACTATAGCCTCGAGCCAACCAAAGCCCTGTGAGTGGATTTGGTAGACGGAAACTGAAAGAAGCCCATTGTATTTATGTACATATATGTGTGTGTGTATGTTTGCGTGTCTGTGTTTGTTCCCTTAGCATTGCTTGACAAAAGTGGTGTGTTTATGTTCCTGTCACTTAGCAGTTCGGCAAAAGAGACTGATAGAATAAGTACTAGGCTTACAAAGAATAAGTCCCGGGGTCGATTTGCTTGACTAAAGGTGGTGCTCCAGCATGGTCGCAGTCAAAGGACTGAAACAAATAAAAAGAGTAATGAGTATTTTTTTCACATAGATTTTTAGATATTTTGTCAGTGGAGAGTTTCAAATCTACTCATTGCTTGCAAAGACCTGTCAAGACAAGTGAAATCGTAGTTGGAGCCAATACCAGTATCACATACCTGATACCTATGCCGGTAGCATGTAAAAAGCACCCTTTGAACTTTGGGCCTCATGGAGGCAGTGACAAGTGACTGAGACCTTTGGCAATACACCGTGCTTGAGAAGACCTGTCAAGCCAAGTAAGAAGTAAGATGCTGGTGTTTTGTAACTGGCACCTATGCTGGTGGCACATAAAAGGCACCCACTACACTCTTGGAGTGGTTGGCATTAAGAAGGACATCCAGCTGTAGAAACCATGCCAAATCAGAATGAAACTTGGTGCAGCTCCCCAGCTTACTGGTTTTCAGTCAAACCATCCAACCCATGCCAGCATGGAAAACAGATATCAAATAATGGTGATGGTAAGTGTGTGTGTGTGTGTGTAGGTATATATATATATACATATATATATATATATATATATATATATATATATATATATATATATATATATATATATATATAGAGAGAGAGAGAGAGAGAGAGAGAGAGAGAGAGAGAGAGAGAGAGAGAGAGAGAGAGGCGGGGACAGACAGACAGAGATTACGTGTACTCATATACACACATGTATTTAACCTAGAATGGCAGTAGACATTCTGTCCTGAAATAAGTAATGTGATTACACAAAATGCAATAAATATGAGGCTTTATTCCTGTTTGAGAATCTGTTCTTTTTCAGTCTCAAGTTAATTCTGATAATACTTTACATTATTTATATTAAAATTGTAGCTATTAATTTGTAATTATTCATATTCTTAGGATTAATTCTTATTAGAAAGATCAAAACAAAGTGCGATACATTGCTATGTTAGACAATAGTTGAATGGTCTGTCTGCAAGAAGCTTAGTGAGCTATAAATTATCTGGAAATCAAAAATGCTATCTGTGGAGGTAAAGTATAGAAGGTTTGATTAACACAAGATGATTGTTATAACCTGATTTAACAATATTTTAAGTGCCCAGGCATATGGAATCAGCAATGTAGGCATCCAAAAATGTAGTAGATACAAGTTCAAGCCCATTAGTTGGTCTGCTCCTGCTATGTCCCAGGTTAGTGTTTATAATGTGCTGTCATCTATATAGATATGTATGTGTGTAAGTTAAAAAAAAACAATGAGTTGAGAGAAATAACTCAAGGAAGGTGACATGTATTTTAATAATATAGGCAAATGCAAGCACATCAAATGCAATACAACATAAATACCCAATTTATTAAAATTATCCCCGCCTCTGAAGGGTGTATCATAATTACCAAATAGCAATTAAGACCAGTTCCATATGAGGAAGGGAGATAATCTCAAGAATTTTCCAAAGTTGACATGCCATTAAGGAAAAGTCTGGAGATATAAAGACAATCATGGGCATGTGTTTCTGCTTTAATGGCCATCATTGTGGAGGCGCAATGGCCCAGTGGTTAGGGCAGCGGACTCGCAGTCATAGGATCGTGGTTTCAATTCCCAAACCGGGTGTTGTGACTGTTTATTGAGCGAAAACACCTAAAGCTGCACGAGGCTCCGGCAGGGGATGGTGGTGAACCCTGCTGTACTCTTCCACCACAAACTTTCTCTCACTCTTACTTCCTGTTTCTGTTGTGCCTATAATTCAAAGGGTCAGCCTTGTCACACTGTGTCACGCTGAATATCCCCGAGAACTACGTTAAGGGTACACATGTCTGTGGAGTGCTCAGCCACTTGCACGTTAATTTCACAAGCAGGCTGTTCCGTTGATCGGATTAACTGGAACCCTCGACGTCGTAAGCGACGGAGTGCCAACAGGCCATCATTAGCATGACACTTGTCTTACCCTAATCTCCAGCAACCTCTCTTGATCTTTCTTCTGAAGGAACAATTCAGCAATTCAAAGCCTAACGCTTGGGTTTATAGTGATTTCATGTTTATGTGTTCATAATGTTTTTCTACTTGTTTCATATGTATTACCACATTAGCATACACACCTATTTGTGTAATACATATTGCATTGACTAGTCACTGAACTATTAAAACTACCCTAAAGAACTATTTAGGAGTACTTTTGCTTTGATTGATATGTTTACTGTTTATATAGCATCTTTCTTCTATAAATGATATAAAGGATGTAATGTTAAGTATTTGTTCATCTTTTGTCATTTTACACACACACACACACACACACATGCATACAGATATTGTAAAAATCATGTGTATCCCAGATTTTATATTAGATACACGGTATCCTTGTATGTTGTTAGAGGCACTTAATGGGGTTGGAATCAGGAAGGACATTTGGCTGTAAAACACTGCCAAAAAGTCCCATCCAATCAATACCAGCATAGAAAAGCAAGCATAAAAATGATACTGATAATAGTGAAGATGATGATGGTGATGAAGATGTTAGTGATGATACTTATGAAGATGATGATATATCTTTGTGTGTATGTGCACGTATATATATATATATATATATATATATATATATATATATATATATATATATTTGTATGTGTATATATATGTGTATATGTGTGTGTCTGCCTATTATGTGGTGGTGGGGAAACAGAAGATTGGTAAAGAATTAAATTGAAATAGAGAGATTTAACTTTTACGTGCTCATAATACTAATGATAGGTATGTTGATGTATAGTTTCAATGCTGAAATGGAAAGACTAAGAAAAACATGACTTTCTGTTGGCATTGATAGTAGTAATAGTGGTGATACACATGTAGGTGGTGGTGGCAGTGATGGTTTCTTTTCTGCTAAAGGTATCAAGTTAGCAAGTCTAATTATAGCTGACTCAAACAATTTTACACTGTGTTCTATGGTGGCCAGATTTGATTGGTTTGAATGGTAAAGAGTTAAGTAAAGTATTAATCCTAAATATATGTCAGAGAACTAGTTTTTTTGAACTGTTGAAAGATAATTTGCTTAATCCTTTTGTTTTTCAGATGTTTTCAGATGAATTTATGCCATTTCTTTTATATAGCGATGGGCATAGCATTGTGGTTAAGAGGTTCATTTTGGACCTCTGTGCTTCCTAATTTGATCCTACTGTACAGTGCACATGCCTTCTACTCTATGTAACATTAGGTTACTCAGTTCTTTGTGCATTGAATTTGGTAGATGCAAACTGTGTAAAAGCTCATAACTCACACACATATATATTTACAAATATCACATGATGTTAAAGTTGGGAATACACACACACACACACACAGAATGGGCTTCTTTCAGTTTCTGCCTATTAAATCCTCTCACAAGACTTTGGTTGGCCTGGAGCTATAATGGTAGACACTTGTTCAGAGTATCACACTACAGGACTGAACTTGATACCACATAGGTTGGAAGCAAACCCCTTAAGCACACACTCATTCCTGCGTGCACGCGCACACACACACACACAGACACGTACTGTTGTAACATAATTTGTTATGTACAATAAATACGATAACCAGACAACAGTTGTTGTTGTTGGCACTCCGTCGATTACGACGTCGAGGGTTTCAGTTGATCCGATCAACGGAACAGCCTGCTCGTGAAATTAACGTGCAAGTGGCTGAGCACTCCACAGACACGTGTACCCTTAACGTAGTTCTCAGGGATATTCAGCGTGACACAGTGTGACAAGGCTGACCCTTTGAATTACAGGCACAACAGAAACAGGAAGTTAGAGTGAGAGAAAGTTGTGGTGAAAGAGTACAGCAGGGTTCACCACCAACTATCAATATCCCTTGTGAACTAACCAACCGACATCTTCTGACTTCACTCGACTCCCAAACTCTGAGCCTCACTCAGATCGTTGCTATTTATACTTTACTCAAACCAGTCTATCTCGCGCAAGGGGGCATCATAACACTCATCACAACATCTCCCCTTTTGAGATTTCAGCTACTGTGAGAAAGTGGAATTTCTTTTTTTTTTCTTTCTAGCACCTCTCCCTCATTCTTTTTTTTTTTTAGCTGTTATATCTTAATTGTTACCCAACTTTTAAGGTAGTATTGTTTGTTGCATATAGCACTCTTGTTAGTATTTGCTTTTTGTTGTACTAAGCACTTGTTCTTTTTTTTTATATATATATATTCAATCAGAGCTTCCCATTTTGCATAATCCACTTTTTCAATGATTCTGTTTTCTTTCAATTTGTCCAACTCATCATCAACTTGCTTTATTGCAGCAAAAGGCAGTTTCCTATTAGGCTTGAACACATGTATAACGTTATCATCTAATTCAGAACACACTTTAGTCTTTGTGTATAGACCTAGTTTGTCCAAGAGTACTTGCAGAAACATTTAAAAAAATGTTCTCTTTAACTCTTCAGATGAATTATTTTTAGAGGACAATCATTTACGTTTTTACAATAGAGATTTATGGGGAGGTCCTATAAATTGAATAATTCTAACCACACACATACACACACCACACACACATACATATTTAGCAGAAGTAACAGAGTGACTCAAGGTCTGAGAGTTTTGTGCATTGGCATTTGATAAGTGCCAATGCATGAAACTCTCAGTCTTTGAGTCACTCTGTTACCTCTGCTAAATATTAATAAAAATATATACAGATACTCATATTTTGAGTTCTATTTTTCCTGTTGGCACCAACATACCTGTATATATATGTGTGTGTGTGTGTGTGTGTGTGTGTGTGTGTGTGTGTGTGTGTGTGTGTGTGCATGTGTGTGTGTATATATATATATATATATGTATATATATATATATATATATCATCGTCATCATCATCATCATCGTTTAACGTCTGCTTTCCATGCTAGCATGGGTATATATATATACCCATGGTATATATATATAAAATAAATGCAGCTGAAGATTGCTCTTCATATTGCATTTAAGGATATGCTCACATTACTTAAATAAATTGAAGTAGCATGAAACGTGCGTACTGCAATCACTTTTGAAATCCGTGTTGCTTATTATTTGATATATATATATATATATATATATATATATATATATATATATATATATATGTATAATTATGGGCCATGACTGCTGAGGATATACGTAAGCTTGAAAGAAATGAAGCTAGTATGATCCCCACTGGATGTGGAATGTCAGTGTGCATACACAACAGAGTGTAAGTGCTCTGAAGGGAAAGTTGGACATAAGAAGCATCAGATGTGGTGTACAAGAGAGACAACGGCACTGGTATGGTCGTGTGTTATGTATGGATGAGGACAGTGTGAAGTGTCACTCCCTAACAGTGGAAGGAAACTGTGGAAGAGGTAGATCCAGGAAGACATGGGATGAGGTGGTGAAGCATGAGCTTCAAACATTGGGCCTCACAGAGGCAATGACAAGAGACTGAGACCTTTGTAGATATGCTGTGACTGAGAAGACCCGGCAACTAAAGTGAGATCGCAACCATGGCCGATGCCAGTTTTGCATGTCTGGCCCATTTAAGAGTACCCTTGATGTGTCAGGCGATATGATATGCTTGAGAAAACCTGTTGAGTCTAGTAAAACCAAAATCATAGCTGTGGCCAGTGCCCCCTGACTGGCTCCCATGCCAGTAGCATGTAAAAAACACCATCCGAGCATGGTCAATGCCATGTCTGCTTGACTGGCTCCCATGCCGGTGGCATGTAAAAAGCACCATCCGAACGTGGCTGATGCCAGTACCCCCTGACTGGCTCCTGTGCCGGTGACATGTAAAAAACACTATCTGAACATGATTGATGTCAAAACCGCCTGACTGGCTCCCGTGCCGGTGGCACATAAAAAGTGCCGTCCAAATGTGGCTGATGCCAGTACCCCCAACTGGTTCCCGTGTCGGTGGTATGTAAGAAGCACTATCCGAATGTGATCCCTGCCCGGCCCACCTGACTGGCTCTTGTACCAGTGGCACATAAAAGCCAATCACTCTCGGAGTGGTTGGCATTAGGAAGGGCATCCAACTGTAGAAAGCTTGCCAGATCAGATTGGAGCCTGGTGCAGCCTCCTGGCTTGCCAGTCCTCAGTCAAACCATCCAACCCATGCCAGCATGGAAAGCAGACATTAAACGATGACGATGATGATGATGATATATATATATAATTATATAAATATAATTATAATTAAGGGTACTGAGAACAGCACCAACTTGCTAGAAAAAATAGAAGTCAAAATGACCCTAAAACCACGTTGTGCACTCCTTTAGCACTGGTGAAAAGCAAGCACATGATGAGATGGACAATTGGATTGGCTTCATATATACATGTGAATATATGTATGTATTTGTATGGGTACATATATATATATTTGCATTTATGTACTATTTTGGTAATATTCCAACTGGTGAAAGTAGAGTATTTTATTACTAAATCAGAAATTGTTTGATCTAGAGTTAACCACTAAAAATTTGCTAAATTTTTTTTGTTCATTCCCTCACTTTTCACCAGAGCTAAAAGAGTGTGCAATGTAGGTTTAGTGTCATTTTGACTTCTATTTCTAGCATGTTGGTGCTGTTCTCAGTGCCCTTAATTATAATTATATTTATATAATTAAATATCTATATTAATTCTTACCTGTATGGTTTTTATTACATGCTGGCCATTGATATGATCATTATTTTTATAATGATTTTATCCCTATTTATGTATGTATGTGTGTGTGTGTGTATATGTGCATGTGTGTGTGTATATGTGTGTGTGTGTGAGGGGCTTCTTTCAATTTCCGTCTACCAAATTCACTCACAAAGCTTTGGTTGGTCCTGGGCTATAGTAAAAGACACTTGCCTGAAGTGCTACACAGTGGGTTTGAACCCAGAACCATGTGGTTAGCAAGCAAGCTTCTTCCTCTTCTTATCACCCTTGTTATTTCCACATCCCAGGCCTTACCCTAATCCCTATGCTCAGCTCTTTACTAGGATGTCAGCCATCTAGAACTCCCTTGTTGCCTTTGTTCTTCCTGCAGGTGTTAACTTGCAATCATTCAAGAGGAACATTAATGGCATCGATCTCACTGGTGTCAGAGAGTGTGTGAAGCTATAGGCATTGTCACTTCCTCCAGACCCAGTAAGTAAAAGGGAAAAAGAGTGGAAAATATATCTATTTAAATTACATCATCATGTCTCGCCTTCACAAATAAACATTCAGAAGGAGGGGAGTGAGGAGATGTCATATCTTCTGGTTGTCTACTGAAGACTAGAGTGACCTACATTGGACAAGTGTGATTTGCACTTGCAACAGCTTTTGGTATGAAAGACATGGAACGACTAAGGAAAAGACAAAGTAGTAGTGGCATCAGTGGTGTAAGTTGCTGTTTCTGTAAGGGGAGGAAAAGTCAGTAGCACATCAATGTTTGTATTGCAACAGTCTGTACTGAGTGATCAACATCATCAGACAAATGTCAAATGTGACCATTGTTTTTATCAAATAAATACCTTGCATTTAAATAACAGTACAAAGAGAGAGAACTAGCAGTCTTTAAAACATCTAACAAAATACCTGATGGTATTTCTTCCAGTTTTCTGTGCTTTGAGTTCATATTCTGACATGTTCGACTTTGTTTTTATCCTTTCACTGTCAATAAATAGAAGATCAGTCTAAGGATGTGAATTGACAGTTGTTAGAGTACCAGACAAGACAACTTGCTATATCTGTTCCAACTTCTCCAATTCTTTACATTTTAAGTTAACATTCCCTATATTACTGAACCTTCCATCATAATAAAGTTATTGTGAAGTCCTGACATCCAGTCCAATGAGAAAAAGAGACTGCTTATAAAGCTCCAATAAATTCGCAAAACAAACATCATATGTTCATAAGAACTCATCAGAACTCTATGTATGTATCTAAAAAATTCAGCAGGATTTAAGGCACCTGCACCGGTGACATGTAGGAGGCACCTGTGCTGGTAACACATGAAAGACACCCAGTACACTCTGTGGAGAGGTTGGCATTAGAAAGGGCATCCATGTTTAGAAAACAGTTCCAGTCAAACCATCTAATCTGCCAGCATGGAAAATGGACATTAAATGATGATGATGTTAATGATTTTCATCTTAATAATACTAAAGCTCTAGATGTTTGTTTGTTCCCGAAATATCTCAGAAACAATATATTTTATTTTAATTTTTTTTAACATATTTATTTTCATATTTACTTTATGCAGTGCAGTATGAGGTTTTGTGATATTTGGACTTCTATTCATTAATGAAAACAATTAAACTCAATTTTTGTTTGTTATTTCTTGACGAAAAGCATGGCTTCCATGACGTCAGCACACATACACACATACAGAATACACACACATATAACGAATGACATGGCGTGTGAATCAACACAAACACACATACACTATCTGTGACATACACACACACACAGTCATCACTCTCACTCTCTCTCTCTCTCTCTCTCTATTACAAAAGACATCGACTTTCACCCCTTCCTTTCTCATTCATGCGTTGTGATGGAGAAAAACAAAAGAGTATTATTATTGTAGAAAGAATATTTTTATTTTCTCTTTTGTTAAACACAGCACGATGTATTGTCAGTGAACAAGTTGCAATTTCAAAGTGACAAAAATATTTTGACACAAATTAAATTTAAATGTTGAAGTAAAACTAACAGTTTTTGTGTGTTCTTAAATGGCTTACAAACATCTTCCATGCTGCAATTGTTTCTGTTTCAGCATACAATCTCAGATCAAGTCCCTTGCTATGCAAGTACATCTCCATTATATTTTAATCATTTAGAAATATTTTTAAGTGAATGTGATTTCAAAAATGTAAATTGTTTGTACAGTAAGTATTTATATCTTAACTTTCTTTAAACAGACAATATTTTTATGTTTTTTAAAATTATTTTCAAGTGAATACCATTGCAAAAATTTCTTTTGGCATATTTAAAAAATATTTCAAAAGGAAAATGACTTTAAAAATACAGTAAATATTTCATAAAAGACCCATTTGTAACCGTGGTGTGCAAGTTTTTTTCCATAGATTTTTTCCAAGTGCATTCAGTGTATCTCACCACCAAAGATTTGGCTGCTATTTCTAGCACACTCTGCTACCACGTAACAACTATTTACAATAAAGGACCCAAAATACCTGTTACATGGTAGCAGGGTATGCAAGAAATAGCATCCAAATCTTTCCTTTTGGGAGAAAGGAGCTGTTTACGCTTGATTTCGATGTCACAATCGTTGAAAGTATGCAAAATAACCGTGAAAAGAAAATAAAACCCACAAAACAAAACTCCGTTGCTGGGAAACTCAGAGTTTCTTGGTGACCTAACGGGCCATGGATAGTCTAGTATTATATAAAGTGCAGAGAATATGAAACAGAACGAAGTAGGTAATAAGAGATACACACCTTGTATATATGTTCTGTAATGAGCATCTGTGCTTTGTATGTTAAGTTCTGGTAAATTTGCATGCAATATTCTTTACTGGTCAATGTAGAGAGCAGTAATTTTACATTTAATAATATAATGATGAATTAAAGGTTAAAGATGGATTTACAATGTTGTTGCTGTTCAGTCCCATGGCAACTTTGATGAAACAAATTAGTTCCAACCATGACCATTCTGTCTTCTTTGCAGGTCTATCGTATCTAGTACTACATTATCAAACATGTCCTTCCTTCCAGACAAAAGAGTGATCTGAGGGGGATTTGGCTGCTGATTTTAGTAGGTCAAGCGATTGCATAAAGAGTTCTTCATTAGCTCCTAAGTTTACATATATTACACAGAAGAGAGCTGGTCTTGAATTACTTGCTTATAAATCATGAGTTCATATCCATTGAAGATATTTCATTGTGCTTATAGACATGACATTATTCTAAGGCCTTGCTTTAACTGTTGACATTATGTACCAAGTAATCAGATCTCATGAGAAGGCCAACTGCAACAGACTACCATCCTAATCAAGAAAAGATTCATTTCTCTTCTTCATACTATGAAGTCCAGAGCTAGACATCTGCTTTACATCCACTCATGATTTGAACTGCATAGATAGTGGCAATAAAGGATTTCATTCATCGCCAAATTCAGAGCACAACTTGTTTTCAATATTTTAGATAGAAAAGGCAGCAAGCTGGCAAAATCTTTAGTGGTATTTCTTATGGTTTTAAGGTGGTGAGCTGGCAGAATCATTAGCAAGCCAGGCAAAATGCCTAGCAGCATTTCATACGTCTTTACATCCTGAGTCCAAATGCTGCTGGGGTTGACTTTGCCTTTTAGGGTCAATAAAATAAGTAGCAGTTGAGCACAGAGGTTTAATGCGATTGACTTCTCCCCATTCTCCAAACTTGCTGAGCTTATGCCAAAATTTGAAATGAATATTTTATAGATAGGAAAGCAGAAATGAATAGCCAGGGAGAAAAAAGTATTGGGACATAAATTTTGAATTTAAATCTTCTGCATGTGTTTTTGAGTACACTTAATATATGGGCACCAGTTTACCTAACTTTTGGCAATATAGACTATCAAGAGATGTTACCTCAGACTGGTTGAAACACATTCTGCTTTTTTATACCATGAGAGCACAGCTAAGCATCAACCTTTAAAGTTCATTAAAGCTTAAATAACATTTATTTATATTTGTACACACTGTGTAGAAGCAATATGATATATGTCCTTAGGATAATTTAATAGGTGAAGCCAACCTCAACAAATTTGAAATCTTAGAATTGTATCAACCATTAACAAGAGACTATTTGCATTAGTTATTTAAGAAGAATTACAACAACAATTGTGCATAAGATACATAGAAACTAGAATCAATTATCAAGGGAGGCTGTCAAATTTAAGAAAACAAATCAGAACAAGAATAAATTTCATAAGTATTGTAGTAACAGTGATACAGTGAAAAGTCAATGACCAGATGATAGATGTATGACAAAATAATTTAGTTCTTAATAATATTTATTATTATTCTTATAAAATAATATTTGATAAAATAAGTAACAGTTGAGTCCTGGAGTTGATGTAATCAACTTAGCTGTGCTGCAAACTTACTGACTTTGTGCCAAAATTTGAAACCATTATTACAAAATTGTATAAATGTAATGGCTGTGTGTTTAAGAAGATTGCTTCCAACCATGTGGTCTTGGGCTCAATCCTACTGCAGAGAACCTTGGGCAGGTGTCTTCTACAATAGCCCTGGGATGACCAAAATCTTGTAAGTGTACTTGGTGGTCAGAAATTGAAAGAGGTGCATTGTATCATCAGCACACCAAACACAGTCTCAAGAGATAAGGGACATGTGACTTTCTCAAGATCAGTAAAGGCATGCTGCAGCACATCAGATGGAGTCTCAAGAGAGAAGGGAAATGAGACGTTCACAAGATCAGCAAAAGCATGCTGCAGTACTTAATGCTGAATCATAAAACAACGTTCAGCATGCCAGATTACACAGAGGTCCAATAGAATAGCTCTCAGAAACAGACTACATACAAATTCGTTCTTCACAACACCTGGAGTTGTTTTTTGAGATATGATCCATTCCATTCTTATAAAAATGATAATTCTGTCCAAATTGGTGTGCTAAACTCAGATTGTCATTTATGCAAAGCTTTAAAATTTACTCCACAAATGTTTTCTTGTCAATGCTGCACTTACCTGTATCACCTGTTTCAACATAACTGTAATATATATATATATATATATATATATATATATATATATATATATATATATATATATATATATATATATATATATATATATATATATATACAAACTATGCCATTTTAACCCTGAACAATTCCAGGTGTCTCTGCTGGTACATATATATATATATATATATATATATATGTATATATGACTGTCGTCATTTCATTAATGTATATCCTTCTCATTTTCCCTATTTGTCTCTGATGACAAAATCTCCCATACTTTGGGATATCCCAGAAACAGCTGTAAGATTTTGAATTTGTTCCAATAATAATAATGTATATGACTTGAGATGTTTGCCTTGCCTTAACGTTTGTTGTCCTCTTTAACAATTACATAAGTATATATATAAATATATATATATATATATTGCATAGATAGTTAGGGTAAATTCCAGTTGTTTCCTCTCGAAGCACATCTGCTTATTCCATTATTCTTTTCTACTCTAGGCACCAAGCCCAAAATTTGGGGGGAGGGGGGCAGTCGATTAGATCAACCCCAGTACGCAACTGGTACTTAATTTATCGACCTTGAAAGAATGAAAGGCAAAGTCGACCACGGCAGAATTTGAACTCAGAACATAAAGACAGATGAAATACCGCTAAGTATTTCACCCGGCGGGCTAACGATTCTGCCGGCTCACCACCTCTCCTTATTCCATTATTACAATCAATTTGTATTCACAGTTGCTTTTGTATGTTAGTCAAGATACATATTAGAATTGAGAATTATGGAAATATTATTTTCAAAACATGCACACATGCATGCACACATGCATGCACACATGTGTGCGTGCGCATGCGCACATACACACACACACAACCTTAATATATAGAGACAGATAGAGCTAACAGTGGACATTAATCTCTTGAGAGTTAATTAACATAGGCGTAGGAGTGGCTGTGTGGTAAGTAGCTTGCTTACCAACCAAATGGCTCCGGGTTCAGTCCCACTGCGTGACACTTTAAGCAAGTGTCTTCTACTATAGCCTCGGGCCGACCAAAGCCTTGTGAATGGATTTGGTAGATGGAAACTGAAAGAAGCCCGTCGTATATATATGTATATATATATATGTGTGTGTGTGTGTGTGTGTGTCTATGTTTGTCCCCCCAGCATCGCTTGACAACCGATGCTGGTGTGTTTACGTTTCCGTAACCTAGCAGTTCAGCAAAAGAGACCAATAGAATAAGTACTAGGCTTACAAAGAATAAGTCCTGGGGGTCGATTTGCTCGAGTAAAAGGTGGTGCTCCAGCATGGCCACAGTCAAATGACTGAAACAAGTAAAAGAGTAAAAGAGTATAGAACTAAAAGTTATGGATGTCTTCCTTAGAATAAAGAACTGGAGGAAAGAATTAAATCATTTTACTTTTGAAAAGTAATCTTAATTTTTTTATCAAGATGTTGGATGCATTAGAACCAGAAACTGTTGTTGCTGATATGGATGGGGCTGCTGTTTTGTTGGTAATTTTTGTGGCTTTTATTGTTCTTTCTACTGCTGCTGTTGTTTTCTTTTTTGTTGTTTAGACTTAAGTCACCTTTGATTGAGCAAGGTTTATGGTACACAGGTAAGTCAGTCAAAATAACTTAGTGTGACCCACATAACTCAGTTGTTCCGAATAAACTATGCCACCATCTAACTGAGAAACATACTACACATTCCAACATGCAATGGTTAATTATATGGCAGTACAGTGCGACAGTCTGAACGTAGTATATCCTTCTCTCTAATATTGAATCTATTTCTGTACACCTATTATTGTTATTGGTGCTTTTCTCTTTGTCAATGTTGCCATTGTCATTGATTAGAATGAAGGCAACCTAAATCAAGCAAACCTTAGATAAATGGTATTCCAGCGAGGACCATCCTATCTTATTTTCGGTTACAGTATATGTCTGACAACATTATCTAATATATTCTTCCTTGTTTATAACAGTAGGATGTGGTTTAAAGTAAATTTGGCTGCTATTTCTAGTAGATCGAGCGACCATATAAAAGCTCCCTTAGATTCTCCATACACTTCTAGACACTGGTCAGTGTCTTCTCTGGTAGTAGAAAAGATGAACTCAGGATGTGACAGTTACTGAGGTGGTTATTATTGATGTGCTTAATTCATTTTTGTTGTTGTTGTTGTTACTGTTGTTGCATATGACTTTGTTTGCTTATGGATGTTGTCATTACTCCACTTCTGTTACTGTAGTGTTGTTGTTGATAGATAATAACAACAGTTCATAAACTATTCAGCTATACCTAGATTTTTCTTATCAACCACAATTGCAGTGTGTGGTAGCCTTTTCAAATTGATGAATACTTTTTGCTAAGAACATATTTTGTTGTTGTTTTACTAGGAATTGGGCATCAGTAGTACCCCACCCTGACACAAACCTGTTCATCTCATCTAAGCTTCAGGTTCACTTTGAGTGAAGAGAAATGCAAATTCTTTCTTCTCTAATTTAAGTACTTCGGACAAATAATTGGTAAAAGTGGTAGACGTCCTGATCCATCAAGGGCAGATGCAATAAGGAATATGCCTGCGCCAACAAATATTCCAACTCTACAAGCATTTCTTGGGTTGGCAAATTATTATCAAAGCTACATTCCTTATATGCACAAGTTAAGAGATCCATTGAACAACTTATTAAAAAAAAGGAGTAAAGTGGAACTGGTCCACTAAATGTCGGAACACTTTTAAAGAAATAAGAAAATTACTAATCTCAGACCTGTCATTAGCCCATTACGATTCCAAAATGGACGTTGTAGCATCTGATGCTTCCGAGCACGGATTAAGTGCAGTTCTACTTCATAAATACAAAGACAGAAGTACAAAACCAGTGGTTCATGTTTCGTGCTCACTAATAGCAGCAGAAAGAAATATAGTCAAATTGAAAAGGAGGCCCTAGCAATTATTTTTGCAGTTAAAAAATTTCACAGGTTTCTGCATGGCAGAAGTTTTTTTTATTGCCAACAGATCATAAACCTTTGCCTTTGATTTATGGGTCTAAAAAAGGGTTACCGACTCACACTGCAAACTGCCTGCAACATTTTGGTGTAATATTACTAAATTATAATTTCAAAATGCAATACATTTCATTGGAGAAATCAGTCATGTGGACTGCCTTTTGAGATTAATTCCAAAAAATATGGAACCACTAGAAGAGACTGTTATAGCTGCAGTGCAGGCAGAAAGTGAAATTAAAAGTGTAATGATGAACGTTATCCAAGAACAACCAGTGACTGCACAGGATATAAGAATGAAAGCTGTAGGTGATGAGTATATTACGAAAATAAAAAAAGTTTTAAAAAATAAGCAGAATAAATATTTAGATGCCAGTAGTTTTTCAATTTGCAATGATATCCTGATGTATTCCCAAAGAGTGGTGGTTTCAACTACCTTACAAAAAGTGTATTGCAACAATTTCACAGCTGACATCCAAGAATGACAAGGATAAAAGCTCTGATGAGGAGTTGGTTGTCTATGACCAAGATATTGAAAACTTGGTGTGAATGTGCTGAAGTTGTGTGCCCGTGGTCAAACCCCACCAGTAAAATATCAATTGTAGCCAGAGACAAAAAACCCATGGTCTAGGTAACACATTGACTATGCTAAACCGGTAAATGGTGCTTACTACCTAATCGTAGTAGATAGCTGTACTAAGTGGCCAGAGGTGTGCAGGTGCTATAGACCAACCTCTAAGACAACTATATAGTTCTTATATGAATTGTTTGTGTGATACGGTGTCCCTGACATGCTAGTTTCAGACAATGGAACACAATTCTCTGGATGTGAATTCAAGAACTGTAAAAGGCATGCGATAAAGCATATTTTGACTCCACCCTAGCACTTGAGGTCAAACGGGCAGGTAGAAAGATTTGTGGACACCTTTAAGAGAGTGTTAAGAAAAGCAAGGAATGAATTAAGTAACAACAAAGCACTGACAAATTTCTTAAGAATATACAGAATGATCCCCAATCCAAGTACAAGTTCAGGGAGTCAGTTGGGAGTGAGATTTGACAGCTATATTGAGTAGGTCAAGCAACTGCATGTAAACATCTCCATGAAATCTGTTTTTTGATCTTCTTTTGTAAAAATGATTTATCTGCTTTACTTAAAGCTTCTTTTATTGATTATCTCTTTGAATGTTGGGCCTCACAGAGGCGATGACAAGTGATTAAGACCTTGGTGATATACTGTGCTTGAAAAGTTTTGTCAGGCCAAGTGAAAATGTAGTCATAGCCATTGCCAGTGTCATGTAAATGACACACATGAAATCGAAGTCATGGCTGTTACTGGTTGAATATAAATGGCACCCGCACTGGTGGCATGTAAAAGCACCCATTACACTCTCAGAGTGGTTGGCATGAGGAAGGGCATCCAGCTGTAGAAACCATGCCAAATCAGACTGGAACCTCGTGCAGCTCTCCAGCTTACTAATTCCAGTCAAACTGTCTAACCCATACCATCATGGAAAGCAGATGTTAAATGATGATGATGATGATGATGATGATGATGGTGGTGATGATTTCAGTTTAGATGTCAGCATGGAAAGCGCACGTTAAACAACAATGATGATTTCTTTCAGTTTATTTTCAGTTTTAGATTCTTAAGATTTTATAGCTATTATAAAGTTGAGTGTGCAAATATCAAAAATTAAAAGCCTAAAAGAACAACCAACTGACGGAAGGCAAATAGTATTGTCATTGTGTCTGTGATTGTAACATTTAATCTCAGATCATGCAGTCCATCTAGCTGTTATTGGACATTTCTTTTATTAGTTTTACTTGTTTTAGTTACTGAATTGAGATCATGCCGGAGCACCACATTGAAGGGCTTATTTTGTTGGTCTGTTTTGCTGAACCAGTAAGTTACAGGGATGTAAACAAAGCAACATCAGTCATCAAGTGGTAATGGGGAACAAATACAGAGACACACACTCACACATACAACAGACTCCATCTACCAAATCCAATCACAGGCTTTGGTCAGCCTGAGGTTACAGTAAAAGACAAAGTGTCATGTAGTGAGACTTAACCCAAAACCATGTGTTGGGAAGCAAGATTCTTACCACACAGCCATGCCTGAACCTAGAAATATGATACCATGTGAAAAGAATAATTCACTTTTGTACAACTGCAAGAATATCATAAAATTACCAGTGTTTATAAGACTACAGCAGCATCAGAAACATTATCATCATCATTTAAAATTCATTTTCCATATTTGGCATGGGTTGGATGATTTGACAGGAACTAACAAGCCAGAAGACTGCACCAAGCTCTGCTGTCTGCTTTGGCACGGTTTCTATGGCTGGGTATCTTTCGTAACATCAGCACTTTATGAAGTATACTGGGTATTTTTTACGAGGCATTAGCAGCAATGAGTACATCAAGTAAGTTTCAGGAGAAAACTCCTTAAGTGAGGGTGGGGAGTAATATTAAGGGATAGAAAAAGGTGTCTTGCAGTAAAGAAGGAACAAGTTTTCCTAAGTTACAGGGAGGTGTATATACTGAAGTGGACCAAAGATTGGAGAGAGAGTGATTGGGTGTGTGGGTAAGTTTGAAAAATTGCGAAAGGAGATTGGAAGATGGAGAATGGAGAGACGTTTAACATTTTCTAGATTTTCTTCTGAACTTCAACTATTTAACATGCTATTCACACACACACACACACACACACACACACACACACACACACAAAGAGAAAACCAACTAAACCATAAAACATTAATTGAAATAATTTTTTCTAGATATACTTATTTTTAGAGTTAAGTTCTTTGGGTTTTTTTTACTTGTTGGTGTTGAAAGAAGAGGTAATGCTCATGGTGCTTGCAGACCCTCCTAGACAGGTGAGATTAATGCTAATAATGTTCATCTAGTTCATTTAAAAAGAAACGGGCTTGGAAGAATTATCTCCCTTTAACGCTGACAATGAGATCACACTTTATTATGTCAAAAGTTCACTCTATATATACAAATAAAATCCAAAGCATATGTTTTATCTTTTTTAATCAATTTTCTTCCTTGTTTGTCTTTTGCATATAGCTACCTTTAGTTAACAACAAAAACAAATTCCTCAGACTATTTGGATGCTTCTTTCCGATCCATATTACCCTATTACAATTTAATCTCATTACCATCTGCTTCGTATTTTAATGTAATGCTTCTTATTTTTATTTTTATTTTACTTTTTTTGTTTGTTTATTGTTACTTGTATCCAACCTTATAAACACACAATTTCAGCTACTAATAAACAGTGTTATTGATAAAAAAAAAAATCTATTTAAAAAAATTGAAAAATAAAAAACTACTGTAAAACTGTTGTAAAAATGCTGTCACTACTACAACAGATGGCGCTACCAACAAAAACTCTGATGGCAGCATTAGTCAGGAAGAGAGTGAATTTATAATTGGTTAGTCATGGTTTAAAAGTAAATGAATAAATAAATGAACTAAGACTGTTCTGTTGATGTTTATTCAACTGTAAAATAAAAAATTTAAAAAAACCATGTTTGTATTCCTAGAATGGTTTGGCTTCATTCATGTTATTAGCATCATTTACATTGATATCATCATCATTATCATCATCATCAATATTACCAGTGCCATCACCACTTTTGTCATCATCACTTTCACCATTGCTATAATCATCACCATCATCGCCATTATTGTCACCATCATCAACATCATCTACAACATTAGCATTAACATAAACGTTTTTCTATCATCATTGTCATCGACCTCATCACCATCACTACCACTGTCACCACCATCATTGCAATTCTCAAAATAACTTTTTCTATTCATGCCATTGGCAGCATCAGAACCACTACCACTGCTGTCTTTGCCACTGCTGTCTTTGCCACTGCTGCCATCGCTATCAACAGCAAAAAAACATATATATATATATTGCTTCATACATCATTGTCTAATTGCTTTATAAATTATTATCTATTGTGTAATTGTTGCAAGCCAAAGAAGACACCTGCAGATACAGCAAGGTTTCAGCCTGACAGAAAGTGGCATGTAGGTGGAATGGTATTGTGGAGGGAAGCATTACAGCTAGGAGAGGGGACTGGAAGGATTGGAAAAAAGAAGGGAGCAAAGAACAATATTAGGTAGCTTGTAGAGAACCTGTATGCCAAGTAAATGTACAATAGAGAAACTGAAAGAGGTTTATCAGTGCTCTAAGACACAATGATTGAAGATGTGAAGTGTTCCATATTGCAAAGCTTCACACAGTTTCCATCTACCAAATTCACTCACAAGGCATTTGTTGGCTTAGGGTTATTGTAGAGGAAACTTGCCCAAGGTGCTGTAAAATGAGACTGAATCTGAAATCACATGAATATAAAGTCAGCTTCTTAACCACACAGCCATGGCAAATGAAAATCATTCAGCTGCAGTGAGAATGCACAATGTGCATTTCTGGTTTATTGAGCTTTTCCTGTAGTATGTACTCACTGCCAACTGTATGCTAAGACTAAATCTATTGCCACTGATATAAAAAAAAAAACAATGATTGAACAATCACTGGTGTTGTAAATAGACATACAGCTGAATAAAGATCTGTTATATGTAACAGAAGCAATATCAAATTAAAATAGCCATCTGTGTATCATACTTAATGCAGATACATTGCAAAAAGGCAAATTTGCTCTAGTGTTTGCTTGAAGATAATATCTCTTATAGATGAGGCAAAAATGTACATTTAGCATTCTCACCACTGCGGGAGGATTTTTGTCTAATACTGAGTGATTTGTATTCAAAAAGACTTGAGGAAATTGTACCTTATGTAAAAACAAATTAGGGTTACTGACAGGAAGGACATCTGATGTAGAAAAATTGCCTCCGTAAGTCTTGTCTGATTCATGCAAGCATGGAAAATGTGAAAACTATGATGGTGGTGTTGGTGATGATGATGCACTAATATAAACAATGAAAACTGCAATTATCATATACTGATAATAGTCAAACTTGTGTTCTCATCTTGGTTGTTATAGTTACAACTTGTTGGGTGTTTTACCTTTGAACCCTTTTAGGTGTCTGTCATATTCAGTAACATTTCCAGAATTTTGGGCTGCAAATTTTAATATATTTTTAATAATGAGCTCAGTTCAAAATTCATTACTGAATATGACTGGTACCTGAAAAAAGGGCAGTAGGTACAGTGGCTAAAATGTGACTATAATGACCAAGATGAAGGCACTATATCAGCGTATACTAATTGTATAATTGATAGTTACAGTTATATATATAAATTTTAAGTAATAAAATAGTACAGTGTCTGTTGTTGCTTTGTTGAAGCAGGGAAGAAAGTGTAATTGATTCCCCTGTAAAGAAAGAAAACATTTGTTATATTTCAAGGAGGCTTTGTTTTACCCTTGAGCTGGAGGCCACAGGTCACACTTAATTGCTATCAAAGAAAAAAGAAAAAAAGAATTAGTCTCCATTAATCCACTCCTTATAGAATTGTCCATGGAAAAAGAGAGTTTGTTAAAAATAGACAGGGTCTGGAAGAAATAAAAATGGAATGAAGAGATAAGAAATTCTCACAAAAGTAGCTTCCAATGACAATAAGAATATCATTGTTTTCATCTTAACAAATTCACTACAAGTGAAGGAGAAGGGATTGTATCCAGACATACCATTTGAAACTCCTTGAAATAATCCACAATTTGTAATTGGATGGATTGCCTAAAACACCTGGTTAAAGAAATAGAAGAAACATAAACAGAAAACATTGCTGATGAAGCAAATTCTTGAACTGTGGAATGGAAAGAACTTCATTTTCTTCCAATATGTTATTATCTTTGATAATTCAAGAAATTTCCTTGTCTCTTCCCAGGTAGTCAATGGAGAAATCTGAGGTGATCAAATGGAAAATTCAATGATGAATATGTTAGTATCATAATGGTGTTGGGTTGTTGAACCAGTTAGAGTAGCGGACTACACATTTTCTTCAATGAAAACCTCAATGTATGATACTACAAAGAGGAGGTGTTATGAACCCATCTTCTTCCCTTTACAGAAAAACTTAGTCATTCTTGACTGGCAGTATACCAACATGATAATGTTTCTGTCTATTTCGCCAAATTAGTCAAAATGTTTCTCTTAGATCATGAAATTGAGACTTTGGACAATCTCCAGACTGAAACTTTATTGGAAATGTATATGACAGATCATTAAATTCAAAGCTGTAGTAAAGAACTTTTAAATGCAAATACATCTTTGTAAGTGTTTAAGAAGAAAGTTTCAAATTACACCTACATAAATGAAAAAACTTGCTGATTCTAAGATTTAAAGAAGTTAAGAAAAAAGAAAAGCATGAAATAATCATACTAGAAGCATTGATTATTATATTTGGGAAATAAAAAACAGATATTCACGCCTTTTTTACAAAAAATTGAGATGCACTAAATGATTTGGTTTCAATGGAACTAAAAAATGTTTTTAAAACAACTTTTGCAAGTTATATTTACATATATTTTCTATTGTATGTGTGGGTCTATATATATTCTTTTATTGTTTAACTTGTTTCAGTCATTTGACTGCAGCCATGCTGGAGCACCACCTTTAGTCGAACAAATCAACCCCAGGACCTATTCTTTGTAAGCCTAGCATTTATTCTATCAGTCTCTTTTGCCGAATCTAAGTTACAGGGACGTAAACACACCAACATCAATTGTCAAGCAATGGTGGTGGTGGGGGACAAATACATACATATACATATATATATACGATGGGCTTCTTTCAGTTTGTCTACCAAATCCACTCACAAGGCTTTGGTCAGCCCAAGGCTACAGTAGAAGACACTTGCCCAAGGTTCCATGCAGTGGGACTGAACCTGGAACAATGTGGTTGGGAAACAAGCTTCTTACCACACAGCCACTCCTGCAGCTCAGTATATATATATATATATGTGTGTGTGTGAACCTCTTACACACACACACACACACATATATATGAACCTCTTTGACACACACACACGCACTCACACACATGCGCGCATACACACAAGAATTTATAAACTTTCAAGAGAATGTGAAATGATTCCCTTTTTTGAAACTGGATGTTGAAGAACATATAAAACTATAAATAAAAACCTTCAACTTTTCTTATCCAAAAGTGTTTTTCAGCCGTATATTTAAATGCTGTTTATAGTTTTATTTTTGCATTGAGATTCATTTCCAAAAAAGAATATATATGTAAACTCCTTATGTATTTCTACATCTCCCTCCTCACCACTTCTGCACCTTGCACATCATCCCCTATTTTCTGATCTATTCTCCTTCCTAAGCTACTTCTATTTCTCTCACCTTACCCTCTCTCCATACTGGGATTTCCCAAACTGTACCTTCACTTTTGTTAATCACTCACTACATTCACCTCTACCCCCATTTGTAACCATTCTAACATCTGTTACTTTCTCCTTACACCACCTTGTATCTTGAATTTCTCTGGCATCTAGTCACCATCATCTTTACCTTCTTTCCAGCTACTCCCACCCCTATGTAATGTGGTATCACTATGTATCTCCTCTATAGCAAGAAATCTAGACTTGTTCCTCTCAATACCTGGCATACAACCATCTCACTCCACTCTCAGTATCCTTAGTTGAGGGCACTTTTTTCTTTTTGCTGTTCTTCTTTGTCTTGCAAGGTATCTTACGACCTCATTAGTAATAGTGGAATTTAAGAAGCACTCAGTACACATTGTAAGGTGGTTAGCATTAGGCAATAGTATTCATCCATAGAAACCATGCCAAGTCTGACATTGGATTCCAATGCAGCCCTGCACTCACTGGATCCTGACAAACTATCTGACCCATACCAGCTTGGAAAACAAACATTAAATGATGATGATGATGATGATGATAATGATATATACATCGTCATTATCTTCATCATCATTTTAACATCCATTTTCCCATGCTTGAATGTGTCAGATAGAACTCTGAGGCAGATTTTTCTACATCCAGATGTTCTTCCCCTCACTAATGCATGAATGTTTCCAAGCAAATTCATATTTCCCTATCTCTGGATGTTTTCACAGAATACCAGAAATGAATGACATTGCTTATAAGACAACAATCCTCTGTAGTCAAAGCCCATGTTTCACTGTCATGTAGCATAACTGTACATACACAGGCATCATACAATCTTCCTTCCATGTTGAGGGAGAGGCCCTTAGTTACCAACAAAGGTAGACACTTTCAGAACTTCTTCCTCCATTGCTAACTTGGTCTCCTTGGTAACAGAAGCTATCTACTACTTCTAATGAACCAACCGAGCATTTGAGGGAGCCTATTGTTTGTGCATTTTTAGTGCTTATTGTAAATGCACATTTGCCACACACAAAGATTATATTTTCCATTAAGCTTCCTGAGATACTGCTACACCTCTTATGTGTCCAAATTTTGCATTGGGTACAACGTATTTTGTTTCTACCAGCACCCTTCGAACATACTGAGTAGGGCCATTTCCCTGAAGGGACTTGTGATTGTCTGTTTTCCTACTTACTAGGGCTTTGGTTATTGCTAAATTCACTCTAAGGCTCTTAGAGTCCAGGTCTTGCTTCCACACCTGAAATGTCTTCTCTAAGTCAGGTAATGATTCAGCTATAAGAATTAGGTCATCAGCATAGAGGTGCTCCCAAGGGCAGCCAGTCTTGAATTCCTCTGTTAAAGCCTGGAGGACTAAGATAAACAAGAGGGGTCTGAAAACTGAGTCTTGGTGAACTCCTACCTGTACACTGAATTCATTGCTATACTTGTTGCCAACCTCACACTGCAGAACATTATTAAACTTCTTCCTTTCTGCACCTCCCCTGGTTTAATATACCTCCCTCTTAGCCTCCCCTTTGGCTATCTGATACAGTTCACTGCTACCACCACACTTCCAGTCCTTCCAGACCTGTTTCTTTTCCCTAATGGCCCTGTAAACTATGCTGTTCCACCACCATTGTACCTTAGGTCAAGAAGGGACTTTGCACCAGCCACAAATTTGGTCAGTGGTCCTCAGTGGGTTGTATATCCTCTTTTTCATCAAATACTTCAAGTAACACATTTCAAAATCTCTGACCATTCAGAGGACTCTTAAGCTTCTTGACCTCTCTTTTTCACACTGGTTGTCTTCTTGGCAGCCATTTAGCCCTGTTTCTGAAGTTACTAATGACTAATCTATGTTGAGGGGTGCATTCTTCACCTGGAAAAGTTTTGGCATTTATAAGCAGCCATCTTTCTTGTTTTCTGGTGTGAATAATCAATCTGGCTAGTATGCCCACCAGATTGATAGGTGAACAGGTGACTGGCAGGTTTCCTGAAGTTAGTATTGCAGAACTCCAGTAGCCTGGGTCCCTCCTCATTATGGAAACCAAATCCACTGCCACCATGCACGCCTTGGAAGTCACCCAGATGTTGCCCAGCATGTCCATTGAAAGTCACCAGCCACAAAGAGAAGGTCACTGTCATTTGTTGACAAGGTAGTTTGCAAAAGGGTGTCATAAAATCAGTCTTTCTGTTCATTAGGCAGTCTTGATTGAGGAGCATAGGCTGATATAATAGTTGCTGTTCTGCTTTGCAAAACTAGTCTAAGCGTAAGTATTCTATCATATACTCTCACTACCTTGATTGCTTTATCAACCTATTTTTCAGCTAGAAGTATGCCCACACCACCAACCCTATCGCTGTTCCCTGCCCAGATATATATATTTGATGAGTTTCTTTTAATTCCCATGTACCAAATATGTTCACAAAGTGCTGTCCTGAAACTATGTGGTTATCAGGAAACAAACTTCTTAACTACAGTCATGCCTGCACCTGTATAAAGCTTTGGTTGGCTTAGGCTACAGTAGAAGATACTTGCCCATATTTGTATGCATATAAAGTGATTGTGAAGCTAAACAGCTGAATCACTAACCATATAGTGATAAGCTCAAATTTCATTATCAATATTATATTATATTGCACTTTTGGGCAAGATGCTTTAACAAGTCTCTTCCAAACTATGCCAGTCAGCAAAAAAACTAAACATTGAAAACTTTGATAATGATGACGATGATAGCAGTGGTGGCTGCAGTGAAATATTCACACATACACCCAAGCACACACACACATACAGATGTGTGGAGAGAACTCCAATGTGGGTTTCACATTTTTTCACCTTAAGGTTTCAGTTGTAATGTATTAGTAATTTATGGGAATTCCAACCATGTTTCGTGGTTTGCTACCTCAACAGATCCTTTATAAGATCCAGTGGCTAAAGACATCAGGAGGAACCACGTCCGGTTTCGGCCCCTACTCCTCTACCGTTTTGACATAGTGTCTTCAGCTCTGGTGTTGAGTACATTTCTTCTTTCTCCTTTTTTCTTCTGTTCCCTGGCCTCTTTGATGCAGTATCAATAAGTGTCAGCAGGCAACTGACCATCCTGCCAAATTTCCCTTTAAATACTCGCTGGTAGGCTCCAGCAGCCAGCACCAGTTAGTTGTCATGTGACACTATTTAAACTTCAACTGACCAACAGAGGGGAAAGGCGTATAATCTTAGTCCATGCTTTCACTAAACCTGCTTTCCAACAGTGTCCTGTTAGTTTCAGTTCCAGAAGCCAGAGCCGACCAGCTGTTTGGTGGTACAAGCTTTCGAACCAGGAGGAGAGGGTACCATGAACAAGACTGCTACCTGTGAAAATTTATGAAAGCAATTCCACAGCAGGGTCCCAGTCAACTAACTGAAATCAGAAAAGAATAAAAAAATAAAATATTTGCATTTTGGTGGGGATCAAAAATTTACCATTTTAATCTTTGCTAGTGGGATTTTGTTCATTAATTATTCATCGTTGCTAGTAGGATTTTATTCATTAATCATACAAATCTTTAAATATCAATAGTTGAGTAAACGATGAGCAATATGATAAAATATACTGGGATAGTGATTGAGGACAACAACAACCACAGCCATAAATTAATAGCTCACAGTGTATGCTGGCTTAGAAGGACTAACAACATTGGCTGCAGGAAAAAAAATCTCTACACCCTGGGAGCAACATTAATTTTACTGATTGAAAACTGCACATAGCTATGAGGATTTTGAGGTATACATGTATCTGTTAAAGCTAAACTAGAACATAATTAATAACATGCACAAACCATTTCTCTTACTACTGCTGCTGCTGCTGCTGCTGCTGCTGATGATGATGATGATGATGATGATGATGATGATAGTGATGATGATTCTGTTACTATTTTTTTTGTTATTTGACAATTATTTTTCTCACATATCTATATACCATACATTGAACATGCTTATATGTAAATGTTATAATGGGAATTTGTTTCTTAATGGTTTAGAAAACATTGCCATAACAAATATTGATTTATTTTATCAATTTTGCTGAGGAGAGGTTATTGTTAATTGATTTAACCAGTGGCATATAACGGATACTGAAACAAAATGTACTGAACATTGCAATATCTCCATACTTCCTCTTGGCTCTATTTATGTTTACACACACACACACATCATGTTGTATTTCATCAACATTTCTTGTGTTGGCATGGGTTGGGCAAAGAGTCTTTGAGGCAATATTCTATCGTTGACATCAACCCATGCTTGTTTTCTAAGTAAGGTTCTTTATTCTGCATCTTTGCACATTGGATCACTGCTGGATGTTTCATTTATGGGAGATAGAAACAAAATCACTGCTAAAGTGATGTCAGTGTGAAGACATGTGGATACAAGCAAATACACAATATGCTTCCATACTGTTTCCATCTATCTAATTTCTCTCACAAGGCAGTGATCACCCTTTGTCAAATAACAAAAAAAAAAAAAGGCAGCAGAATCATCATCAACAAGAGACTGTGCAGTGGGAATGCTTTCAAAATCATGTGAATATGATACAAACTTCTTAACCACTCAATAATACCTTTCTACAGGTTCCATTCATTTTGAGTATGCAACACTTTTTGATACAGCTGTTCACCTTCATACACATTGCATACTGATACCAACACAGTCTTTATATCCCTTACATCTGTTTTCTCTCATGTTTAGTTTTTCTCTCAGCTCATTTAGGCTCTGTCATCCAAGCACACTAGCATTATACATCCAACAGAGCATGCTTGATCCATTTCATTTTATCCTTCACAAACCCTCTGCATTCAAGGTCTTACAACCATGGTTTTACATGGTCTGCATTCATGGTCTTACAACCATGCAGCATTGTATTTTGTACATAGGCATTATACAATATGCCCTTTATTCTAAAAAGAGAAACAGTTTGTTGTCCACAAAATTCCTTGGACTTTTCCCACAAGTTCATACTCTGGCAACTATGCTTTCATAACACCCATACCCACAGTAAATTAGGCCTCCTAAGCAACAGAAGCTGTCAAATACTTTGAGAGAGTTGCCTGGGTTTTGGAGCAAATCTATTTTGAAAAATACTTTCATTACTTACTATCCATGTGTCTTTAGCACATGAAATCTACCTTCTCTAGTAGCCTGCCTGTGATCCCACTATATTTCTTGTGTATCAGTGGTTTGCATTAGGTACACTGTATGGAATTCTTATCTACTCCTTATCATCATATCAAGCTTGGCCAATTCTCTGAAGATCGTTAGGTCCTGTCTTCTTTCTTTCTTACTAACTCCTTAACCTTTCCTAAATTCCCATGAATAGTGTGGTCACATTCATATAATTGCACCCTGCCTCATTTCATTCTACTCTCCAAATCACAACACCCTACACACATACATCACAGACCACATACACTAATCTTATACAGGGTATATTAGTTTTTTGAGGACACCTCTTTCAAGAACTCTAACTTCCAACTTATTTGTCCTTTACTTTACTTTTCGGATAATGTCAATCATCAAGTTGGTTCATCAAATGAAAAAGCATACTGTAATTGTCACCTTAAAAGTGCAACATAGTGATACAGAGGAAGCTCAATTCTTGAAAGTTGCCCGATCATGTAACTCCATGCCTACACGTAAGGCGGCGAGCTGGCAGAAACGTTAGCACGCCGGGCGAAATGCTTAGCGGTATTTCATCTGCCACTACGTTCTGAGTTCAAATTCCGCCGAGGTCGACTTTGCCTTTCATCCTTTCGGGGTCGATTAAATAAGTACCAGTTACGCACTGGAGTCGATATAATCGACTTAATCCGTTTGTCTGTCTTTGTTTGTCCCCTCTGTGTGTAGACCCTTGTGGGTAGTAAAGAAATAACACTTATCACTTAATGACTGTTTTCTCCTTATGGCTTTTGTAATCTAACTCCACAATATAGATAAACCTACCTTTCCTCCTGTGTGTGTGTGTGTGTGAAAGGTTGGTGGTGATGGGCTTCTTTGCTTTCTCATTGCAAAGTTGACAATATATATCTTTTCTTCAATGACCAGTCTTTTTTTTTTTGTTTTCACCTTATTCTTTTTGTTGCTATCATCATTATCCTCATTGTCCTCCTCTTCCTTCACATGTACTTTTCTTCCTCCTTGATTTCTTCTTCTGTACTTCTTTTTCTTTCTAGTTTAGTTGTTTTTTTCTTTCCCCTCCCCCTTCCACCTGCACCTTCTCTTTCCTCATCTTGTGTTCTTTACTCCTCTTCCTTCAGCAACAATATCACCACACCCCCACCATCATCACCCTATCAACCAGAACACTTGTACTTTCTCTATTCAGCTGTTAAACTTCTTTTGCTCCAGTAATAAAGATTTGTTCATTTATTGTTCTTAAAGGCAATGAGTATTCCACATTAGTAAGCAACAACAAAGAAAAGTTAACCCATATTAGTACTTACTCATGAAAACCACATGCATGGTATGATTACCCAGCTGTAAATAAAACAACAAAGCAGTGTTATTTAGTCATTTATACCCAGAAGAGCACATCTAAAATCATCCAACATTGAAACATGCCAACAAGGAAGTTACATGTATAAATCAAAACCAATTCAATTGATCTCTCTCTCTCTCTCTCTCTCTCTCTCTATATATATATATATATATATATATATATATATAGTTTTAGAGAAAAGAACCAAGATTCATGAACTCATATATATATATATATATATATATATATATATATATATATATATAATAATAATAATAAAGGAGTTATGACGCAAACATTTTTTAAAATTTTGTTGGTTTTTTTGTAATTGTGGAATTTTTTCGCCGTGAACGGTTTGTGTTTTTAAACGGAATGTATTTTTTCTGATGTTATATCTGTTCCTGAATGATGTGTAAAGAAATTTTGATTTAAGCATTTTAATGAATTCTTTATACTGAAATATATATTGAAGAAGATAAATATGTTCTTTTGAATTTATACGTTTTTGCGTCGTAACTCCTTTATTATTATTAATATAACCAAAAGGATCGATTCTTGAAGAGTCTGCATATCTTCACTGTCGTTTTTTTCTGCTATTTTAGTGATGATTTTTTAAGTTAGCTTACCAATTATTTTTGTTGGTAGTTAATTTATAATATATTGTTATATATATATAGTGTTAGAGAAAAGAACCAAGGTTCATGAACTTATATATATATATATATATATATATATATATATATATATATATATAAATATATATATATATATATATATAAGCAATGTTAATTCTCTAAATGAAGTATTAACAGTAACTGCACGATAAAGTGAAGTGTATTGTCACTTAAGTGTGGCTGACCCCTAGGGGTGGATGTTACTGTTGCTTTAGCCCCAGGAGGACATCTCCTCCAGCTGGCTTATCGACACACTACTGTGTCCTGTTTGTTTTGCCAAGGGAAGTTATCCCTCTCATCGTGATCGTAGCACGAACGGACCCAGGTTTCAGGGTTATTTCCCTTCGTCAGCGTCCGATATCTACCAACCTTCGATGAGAGGTATAAATTCTTGGCAACCTTATGTATATTTTTCCAGTGAAATTCTTCACTGATATCGAAAAAGTGAAAACAAGCAATCATCATCATCATCATCATCGTTTAACGTCCGCTTTCCATGCTAGCATGGGTTGGACGATTTGACTGAGGACTGGTGAAACCGGATGGCAACACCAGGCTCCAGTCTGATTTGGCAGAGTTTCTACAGCTGGATGCCCTTCCTAACGCCAACCACTCAGAGAGTGTAGTGGGTGCTTTTACGTGTCACCCGCACGAAAACGGCCACGCTCGAAATGGTGTCTTTTATGTGCCACCCGCACAAGCCAGTCCAGGGGCACTGGCAACGATCTCGCTCGAAAATCCTACAGGAGCCAGTCAGGCGGTACTGGCAACGGCCACGCTCAAAATGGTGCATCTCATGTGCCACCCGCACAAGAACCAGTCCAGGGGCACTGGCAACGATCTTACTTGGCTTGCCGGGTCTTCTCACGCACAGCCCATTTCCAAAGGTCTCGGTCCGTAGTCATCGCCTCGGTGAGGCCCAATGTACGAAGGTCTTGCCTCACCACCTCAGCCCAGGTCTTCCTGGGCCTACCTCTTCCACGGGTTCCCTCAACTGTTAGGGTGTGGCACTTTTTCACGCAGCTATCCTCCTCCATTCTCACCACATGTCCATATGTATATATATATATATATATATATATATATGTGTATGTATATAGTTGAAATTTATAGAAAAACAAAAGACGAAGGCAGGTGTATAAGCAACAAGGAGGTGTATTAGTTTGACACTTGGGAAGGCGAGAAAGTCTTTTATGTTTCGAGCCTACACTCTTCATCAGAAAGGAACATGAGGAAATAAACAGAGAGAGAATAACAAAAAACTTGTGGATTTAGCGATCAATCATGGCGACTGGTTGGACAAAGGTAGTTGGACAGGAGAGCTAGGAAGAAGGGGAGATAATAAAGTACTGGTGATCCCAAAACGAAGGTGCGCATGTGAGCGTGTGTGTGGGTGTGGATAGGGGCTAGTGACTTTGATATGTGTATGTGTGCGTGTGTGTGTGTGTGTGCGTCTGTAATGTGTGGGTGTGTGGATGATGGTGTGGGTACTGGGAAGTGCTAGTGTGTGCAGAGTGGTGTGGTGTGGCGGTGTTGGGGTGTGGAGAAGTGAGGGTGGGGTTGTAGGGATGGAGTATGTGGGAGTGGGATTGTGGGGTGGGGTGTGGATGGAGGGGATATCAATGAAGGGAGAAGGTGGGTAAGAGTGAAGAGAGGAGGGGATTCAGATGAAGAGAGGAGGGAAGTTGAGCCCATGTGGCACAAAGGAGTGAAGAGAGAAGATTGATTCCTGTTTGTGGCGAAGGAAGGAGTCCGGATGGCTACTGTGCAAAGACAATCCAAACACAGACAGATGTTGTAATGAATGACTAGCAGAGTGGAAATGGTGCGAGACTGGGGTGTCATTGCTGAGTCTAATGACTCAGAGGTGCTCTGTGAACTGCTCAGCCGAGCAGCGTCCCATTTAACCGATGTACAGAGAAGGGCAGAAAGAGCAGGAAATGCAGTAAATGACATTGCTAGAAGTGCAGGTAAAGGAGCCAGTGATATGACAGGGATGATGATGGGTGCCTGTGAAGATGGTGGTGTTGGAGAGGTAGGGGCAAGTGCAACAACGTGGGTGGGAGTAGGGGAACGAGCCAGATTGGGAGGTAGGGTTAGGGAAGAAACTGTGGACCAGGAGGTCATATAGGTTGTGAGCTCATTTGAAGGAGGGAAGGGGTAAGTTGGGGAAGATGTGTGAAGTGGAGGGATTGAAATGGAGTTGCCAGAAGGCTTGGAGAATGGTGCATTGGATGAGTGGGGTGGAGGGGTGGTAGGTGAGGAGAAATGGGAGATGGGCAACAGCGGGGCAGGTATGAGGAGAGAGAGCAGAAGCATGGTCCATGCAATGTGCTCTGGCAAGGGCGGTGTGGATAGTGGTGAGGGGATATCCATGAAGGATGAAGTGGCGAGCCATGAGTTGAGACTGAGTCATGGTTGTCACTGCAGAGCCTGCGCAGATGGAGGAATTGGGAGTAGGGAATGGAGCTTGGTGTGGGTAGGGTGGGAGGAGGAGAAGTTGAGGTATGAGTGTGAGTTGGTGTGTTTGTAGTGGATGGAGGTAGTGAGAGTGGAGTCATGTATGTTGATCAAAATGTTGAGAAAGGCGATGGAAGTGTTGGAAATGGTGCTGGAGAATTCGAGGGCGGGGTGGAAAGATTGGACAAAAGAGCAGAAGGAGTCTAGTTGTTCATGGGAGAGTGAGGTCGCACCAATACAGTCCTCTATATAACAACCTTATAGTTTGGGAGTGAGACCAGTGAATCTTGAAAATTTTCTCTCACACACTGTCTTGCAATCCGAAATACTTCAGTTCGTTGGTCCTCATGTCACTGAACATTGGCAAACTTCTTCTTTTCTGCTTCTCCCTTGGCTATGTATACTTGTCACTCAGCTTCCCTTCTGGCTATCTTGTACAGTTCCCTGCTACCCTCACTCTTCCAGGCTTTCCAGGCCTGTTTCTTTGCTCTAATGGCCTTGTCTACTGTATTATTCCACCACCACGTTACTCTAGTTCTGGAAGGGACTTTGCACCAGCCGCAGATTTGGTCTGTGGCACTCAGTAAACTGTCCTATAGGAATTTCCCATTACCCACTATGTCCAAAGTCTGTAGCTCCTCCTACTTCTCATCAAATTTCTCAGTGAGGATATCCCTAAATCTCTGACCATGTGAATGGTTTTTTTAGCTTCCAAATCCTTCTTTTCTGGATTGGTCTGCCTCTTGGCATCCTTCTGGTCTTGAGTCTAAAGTCACTAATAACTAGTCTATGCTGGGAGGTACATTCTTTACCAGGGAGGGTCTTTGTATTTAAGAGCAACTCTGCATCCTGCTGTCTGGTGAAGATCAAATCAATCTGGCTAGCAGAGACACCATGCACAGAAAATAGACTCCATCAACTGCCAGTAGGGCAAGCTAGAGGTAATAGATAGCTTTTGTTATCTAGTTGACCAAGTTAGTAGTGGAGGTGAATGCTCTGAGAGTGTTGGTGTGAGAATAAGATTAGGCTGAGCAAAGTTCAGAGAGCTCCTACTTCTGCTGACAACAAAGGCCTCTCTCTCAGTGTGAAAGGCAGATTGTTTGATGCCTGTGTGTGAACAGCTATACTGCATGGCAGTGAAACATGAGTTATGACAGCCGAAGACATGCATAAGCTTAAGAGAAATGAAGCCAGTATGCTTCACTGGATGTGCAATGTCAGTGTGCATGTTTGACAGTGTAAGCATCTTGAGAGAAAAGTTAGGCATAAGAGGAATCAGATGTGGTGTGCAAGAGAGACGACATGTGCTGGTATGGTCATGTGATGCTTATGGATGAGGACAGCTGTGTAAAGAAGTACTGATCTCTAATTGTGGAGGGTAAATTGTGATAGAGGTAGACCCAGGAAGACATGGGACGAGGTGGTGAAGCATGATCCTCAAACTCAGAGCCTGACTAGTGACAAAGACCTTTGGCGATGTGCTGTGCTTGAGATGACCTGTCAAGCCAAGTGTACCTGTGATGGTGGCACGTAAAGAACATCTTTTGAATGTTGGGCCTCATGGAGGCAAAGTGGCTGAGCTCCTCTTGCTCGTTGGGCCTGAGGGAGGCAAAGTGGCTGATTTCTTTTGAGTGATGGGCCTCACAGGGGCAATGACCAAGACCTTTGGCATTATGCCATGCTTGAGAAGACCCATCAAGCCTAGCAAAATCGCAGTTGTGGCAGGTACCGGTGTCACGCAAATTGGCATCTGTGCCAGTGGCCCATAAAAAGCACCCTGGTGTCACACAAATGGTACCCATGCCAGTAGCATGTAAAAGCACTCATTACACTCTTGGAGTGGTTGGCAATAGAAAGGACATCCAGCCATAAAATCCATGCCAAATTAGACTGGAGTTTGGTGCAACCTTTCAGTGTACCAGCTCATTCAAACCATTCAACCCATGCCAGCATGGACAACAGACGTTAAATGATGATGATGATGATGATATGTGACCAGGTTTATGTATGAATTCGACAAACACACTAATAACTGAGTCAAACAGCAAAACATGAACAAAATCCAATGAACTGATGGTTACATACCAGACTTGGAGTAACCATTTCATCACTACCATTATTATCATTGATGTCCATTTTTCTATGCTGCCATGGGCTGGACAAGACTTCTTGAGACATACCATATGGTTTTTCCTAACATCAACTCTTTAGTGTTTTTAATATGAGGCCCAATGAAGACAGTAAGCTGGCAGAAATGTTAGCATGCCAGGCGAAATGCATAGCAGTATTTCATCTGTTTTACGTTCTGAGTTCAAATTCCAATGAGGTCAGCTTTGCCTTTCTTCCTTTTGAGGTCAATAAATTAGGTACCAGTTGCATACTGAGGATTGATCTAATCAACTGGCACCCCGCTCCCCAAAAATTCTTGTGCCTAGAATAGAAAAGAATATGAGGCCCAATTAAAGCAATGGGTTCATTTGTCCTCAAAGTCAGTATCATAAGTTTCACAAGAGAGATGTATTCCAGGAATATCTGTGGTTATACAAATTCTTGAGATAATTTTCAAGAAACCAAAGTGACAGAAGAATTTGTCTGATAAAAGCAAAAGACATTTTGCTTTAGCCTGAAATAATTAATTACGAACTTTATCATATCTCCTCAGATTAAGCTAACTATTAAAAAAAAATGTCTAAAAATATTATAAATCCATTTTTTTTCAGAAAAGATATTGTTTGTATGTATGTATGTATGTATGTATGTATGTGTGTGTATGTATGAATATATGTGTGTAGTGTGTATAAGCATACACATACCTGAACATAAACATACAATACAATAACATCAAATAATTATGCAGTATGTAAAAAAAAAAAAATAAATAAAGTAGAAATGCAGGAAGCAAACAAGTTCAGAAGAGGAGAGTAAGAGAGAGTGTGTGAGAGTGAGAGAGAGAGAGAGAGAGAGAGAGAGGAAAGGAAAACACAGAAGAAATAAAGATATAGAGAACTATCTCTGGAATTTCACACAGAGCATGGTTTTTACAATGTATATCTTTATACAAAATAAATGTTTGCATTTCATAAAAAAGGCACTGTTTCAATTTGTGAAATTATTTAGTTTTATTATTTTTTGTTATATATGTGTGTGTGTGTGTGTGTGTGTGTGTTTACTTATTTATTTGGTGCCACACCAAATCTTTTGCAATGGATATTTAAATGAATGTCTTTCCTTTCTAACATATATTTCCTGGCTGGATATCAAATTATATTGACTCTTGAGATTTATCATTTCCACCAACTTTGTCCTTAATGAACTGGTGAGAGAGACTCTGGATGATTGTGTGATCTGCTTGAAACAGTAGTAACATCTCCCTCAAATCACACCATATCTTAAAAAAGAGTTAGGATTTTGGACAGTGTAATCAAAGATATACTGTAAGTGTAGGCATAGCTGTGTGGTTAAGAAGCTTGCTTGGGTTCAGTTCCACTGCACAGCAATAGCTCTGGGCCAACCAATACCTTGCGAGTGAATGAAGAAGATATGAACTGTGTGGAAGCTTGTCATGTATATGTGTCTGTGTCTTTGTGTTTGTCCCATCACTGCCACTTGACAACCCATGCTGGTTTGTTTATGTCCCTCAGACCAACAGAATAAGTACCTGACTCAACAAAATTCATACAGAGGTTGATTTGTTCAACTAGAACCTTTCAAAATTGTGTCACAGCATGGCTGCAGTCTAGTGACTGAAACAAATAAAAGATAGAAAGAGTGAAATGGAATGGTCTGTCATGCTTGGAATGCCTTTGATCACAGGCTCACTTGAGAACAAGAACAATGTCATCGCTGTGAATATTAGTTTTTGTTGTTGTTTCTTTACTAGTTACAAAGCCTAATATTTTAAAAGAAAAAGTATGAAAACTTATGATCCAAATTAAGTACCCAATAGTGGTGTTGCTCAGCACTAATATTGATGAGTGTTCCAGCAGTTCATTGTTGCGTTCAACTTTTCCTGTGGGCAACATCGTTCATAGATGAACCAGATCCTCCCTCTAATGTTTTGTTGTTGTTGTTGGCACTCCATTGCTTATGACGTCGAGAGTTCCAGTTGATCCGATCAACGGAACAGCCTGCTCGTGAAATTAATGTGCAAGTGGCTGAGCACTCCACAGCCACATGTACCCTTAACGTAGTTCTCAGGAATATTCAGCGTGACACAGTGTGACAAGGCTGGCTCTTTGAATTACAGGCACAACAGAAACAGGAAGAAAGAGTGAGAGAAAGTTGTGATAAGAGAGTACAGCAGGGTTGGCCACCATCCCCTGCCGGAGCCTCGCGGAGCTTTAGGTGTTTTCATTCAATAAACACTCACAACGCCCGGTCTGGGAATCAAAACCGCGATCCTATGATCGCGAGTCCGCAGCCCTAACCACTGGGCCATTGCGCTTCCTCCCTCTAATGTATACCTAGTGATACTTACATTTGTAAAAAAGATGGGTTGGTCATCATTATAATGTCTTTGATCAAAAGTCTGTTAAATGAGGTAAGATCAGGGGTTAAATACTAACATAGTTGGGAGATGTTCTTGCTCAAATACAATGCATGGAGGCAAAGTCTTCAGCAAAAAGCTTCGATGGATTATGGCCATCACCACCACTGCTACCATCAACAGTCTCTACAGGATATAATTAAAAGAATACATCTATTTCTGGTACGTATACTTAATGGATATCAGTAAGCTGTTGGTAGTGTCAGATGAGGTCTAACACTAAGATTTCTGCTACTCCACTATTTACCATTTTTAATTAATAATGATCTCCTACATTATAATGGAGTTAAATTTTGGGAGTGGGGAGAAGTCAAATGAACTCCAGTTTAATTTAAATTCAGTGTATAGATTTGGTTTTATATTGCAATAGTGTTGTTGGTTCCAGGTTTCCAGAACTACTTTGATTATGTTTAACTTCATTTCCTGCTCCAGGAATAATGTTTCCACTTAATAGTGAAGCTTTCTTTCCAAATCACTACTCTTTAAATAGAATGTGCAAATAAAATCTGTTTGTATTTATCTAGTAAGGGAGAAAGTGTCAGCTGATCAGAACAACTGATTTTGCCAATGGCTCCAACATCTATACAACACGGATAGAGTGCCTCAAGAGATAGTACTGGATTTAGCTCATGCACATTCACACTCCATTTTACTATCACATGTTTGCAACTGAAGAAACAGAAAGGTATCACATCTGTTGTCACATTTGCAGACAATCCATCCCCAATGACAGTGTGTCTGCATGAAATTTTCCTACATGTTATGGAAAAAGTTGTTTAATATATTTGTATACATTAGTATTGTGCCATGTAAAAAAAGTGCTCAGTACACTCTGTGAAGTGGTTGACATTAGGAACAGTACCCAACCATAGAATCCATGCCAAAGCTAGCAATTGGAGCCTGGTCTAGCTCTTCTGTGCCTGTCAAACTGTCCAACACATGCTAGCATAGAAAATGGATGTTAAGTGATGATGATAACAAGTGTTATCTTTCATAGCTGTCTGTTTTAGAGGCTTTGTGGTAGAGAGTTTTTTATTTTTATTCCTTCCCAGATCAATGTTTCTTGTAAAATATTTGTTGGCTTTAAAATTCAGCTCTCAAGCTTTCTTTCCAGGTAACTGCAAAGACGAGAAATGATGGTTGTTAACGAAAATCTTGTAGTACCTCACTTACCTAGTCCATTGCATTGCTTTAAGGATTGAATAGCAAAACTTTCTCTCTTGTATCTCTATCAACCACCTCATTTCTGCTAATTAAAATTCTTTGTCAGAGGAAGAGTTGTATATGTGTTGTTGCCTCCCAGAAGAAGCAATACAAAAAAACATAAGAACAGCAGTCCTTTCCTACATCTATTAAGATATGAATTGCACCTTTTCATGACTCTGCTACATCAACATATATTGTTTAAAAAGTTAAAGAAGTGATTTTAAATTCTCAATCGCAGAATAATGCTAATAATATAGCCTGAACAGGATAAACAATCCCTATTTTGCAGAGAAAAGTGTAGGTGGCTAGCTGTTCAGGCTATATTATTAGCATTATTCTGCGATTGAGAATTTAAAATCACTTCTTTAACTTTCTAAAAAGACATCTCAACGCTTCTAAAAGCAAACTTCGTTTGTTTATTTACATTTGTCGTAATTGTTTAAAGATTTTTTTTTCACCGATATTGTTGTGGAGTCAGCCCTGTTTGAATACATCAATGATTAGTTATGACCATCGGTTTTTTTTATTCAGTCATGGTGTATCTTTGACTACATTATCCAGAGTTCTTCCTTGTGATGGTAAGGAGATCTGCCTGTCGTTTCTAGCAGCTCAAGCAACCACAAAGACTCCCTCTCGTTTCCTTTGTTATTATTGTTATGGTAGTTGTGCGTGTTTTTGTGGTATAAGCAATTGGGTTGAATTCCTTTGGGATGAAGTATAGAAATCAACAACTTCTTTGTTGTCCTCTCTTGCAGTCACTACCAAACAGAAAAACAAACTTGTACATTGTGACCCTAGCACATCTCCTACCCATACACATGAGATGACATGAACCAGAGACCATGGAAAGGAAGATTTCTTCACTTTGCCATCAATCTTTCAAGAAGGCAGAATGGAAAATAATAGGACATTTTATTTATAATTTTTACTTATCAAGGAGTGATAATATTTTTCATGCCAGAACATTTGGAGTTAGAGTGCAGTTGACCTTAATTTTATTGATAGCCAACCAGCAATTTTATTAATGTTTGAAGGATGGAAAAACAATTGACCCTGGCAAGATTTTGAACTCAAAAATGTTATTAATTAGTGCAAGATATCTTGACCAATTCTGTTATGTAATAATTTTCTAATTTTGACATAAGGCTAGCAATTGTTTTTAGGTGTGTATGATGGTGGGGATTGATATTGACTCTAATACTACCCTAGTGCTTGACTGGTACTTTATTTCATTGATTTCAGAGGGAATGACAGGCAAAAACTGACTGTGACAGGATTTGAACTCAGAATGCAGTGAACCAGAACAAATACTGCAAGGTATTTTTTCTTATATTCTAGTAAGTTTGCCAATCCACCACTCTATTCTCTCATCTATTAAATGATAAAATTTATTAACTAATTTAACATTGTCCAAACCTTTACTATTTCTACCAGTTTGTGACATAGTTGATTGAGTTAACCCAATACTTGAAAGCTACTGTATTTTATCAACCCTGGAAGTCTACCTCAGTGGAATTTGAACTGAAAACATATTACCCTTTTAAAAATAATAATAACTGTTTCTGATTTAAGTACAAGACTAACAATTTTGAGATGTGTGTGCGGGATTGTTATCATTCTCAGTAATTGACAATTTTTATCAAATTTGCTAGAATGAAAGACAAAGACGATCTCAGGCATTTAATCCCATTTTGAGTGTCATCTATCATCTACTTAGGTGGATCAACTCCTGTCTGAGTGAAATTAGGTAGACAGAATCTACGTGGATGCCTGTCATATATAACATGTAATACATGTAAGGGGTGAGATCTACAACCGAATTATCTCCCCTTAAAATGGTGCAAAGTGTCCATCAACATATCCCAGGAGTGATACGAATATTGAAGTATGAGGTTAGTTTATTCACTTGTCTAACCTGCACCAGAATGAAAAAAAAGTGGATGTAGAAATGATTGTCATTATCCATTTCAGATAAATTGAGAAAAAAAAATTTTTTTATGGTCATATCCTGATTCATAGAAAAGATACATCATAAAATGGTTGGTATCAGAAGGGCCATCCAGCTGTAAAACATTGCCTTAATAATGTCCCCTTCAGCCCATGCCAGCATGGAGAAAGCAGATGTGAAAACGGTTACTATGACAATATAATTCACATACTGTTTATGTGGTAATATTTGTTGTACTGCATATAAACAACAGCTAGTGAACAAGCAGAACACTAGATCTGTGTGAGCAAAAGTGTTCTGGGATACATAACCACAGCTGGTGGATGGCAGAAACAGAAGAGCACTGGACAGAATGGTTGCAGTGTTCTGACTGCTTGTTTCTTTTCCTTTTCTGAGTTCAAATTTCTAGTTGGTCTTTCATCCTTTGGGGGCACAGGGGCCAGAGGAGGCTGGCAATGGCCACGATTGGTTGGTGCTTTTTATGTGCCACCGGCACAGAAGCCTGTCAAGGCAGTGCTGGTATCAGCCATGTTCGGATGGTGCTTTTTATGTGCCACTAGCACGGGTATCACAACTACAATTTCCATTTCATTTTGATGTTGATGTACTTGACTCAATAGGCCTCCTCAAGCACAGCAGGTTGCCCTATGATCCAAGATACTTTTCAATGGGCTGGGGCTGGTTATGTGAAATTGGTGTAGGATACAGCTGTGAACTCACTTTATTTGCCAGGTCTTTGCAGTCACAGCATATCTCCAGAGGTCTCAGTCTTTCGTCATTGCATTTGTGAGGCCCAACATTCGAAGGTCATGCTTGACCACCTCATCCCATGTCTACTCCAGATTCCTTCAGCTGTTTGGGAGTGGCACTTCTTCACACATCTCTCCTCATCCATCCATAGTACATGACCATACCAGCACAAACGTCTCTCTTGCATGCCACATCCTATGCTTCTTAAGTCCAACATTTCTCTCAGTGCGCTTACACTCTGTCGTGTGTGCACACTGACATTACACATCCAGCGGATCATGCTAGCTTCATTTCTTTTGAGCCTACACATGTCCTCCAGTCACGGCCCATGTTTCACTGCTGTGTAGCATGGCTGTCCACACATATGCATCGTACAATCTACCTTTCACTCTGAGCGAGAGGCCCTTTGTCATCAGTAGGGGTAGAAGCTTTCTAAACTTTGCCCAGGTTATTCTTATTCTAGTGGTAACACTCTGAGCATCCACCCCCAGTACTAACTTGGTCACCTAGGTAGCGAAAGCTATCAACTACTTTTAGTTTCTTCCCCTGGAGTGTGATGGAATGTTTTCTGTGCATCTGTGGTGTTTATTGCCCCTGTGCATCTGTCACACACGAACGCTATCTTCTTGGTTAATCTTCTTTTGATGTTGTTGCACTTCTTATGTGTCCATAGCTTGTGGCCTTGTACCAATGGGCAAAATCTTTAATTCTGAGTTTAAACCTGGTGGTGTTGATTTTGTACTTCACTTTTCCCAGGTCAACAAAAAAAAAAAAAAAAGTTGTAGCCAACTCTTCTTCCTAGTAAAAGTGTGGTTTTGTGTCAACATATAAAATCACTATTTTAGCTGTCACTTCCTTTATGTTCCAAATCAAACTCGGTCTTCAACTTCACTTTTCCTTCTTTCAATGATGATAAAGTAAGTTATTTACTAAGTACTGGAATCAAAATTTGTGGCTATGTGCAAAAGCTGGAAATCAATAACAGGAGAGTAAGTTTTCTCAATTATTTAACCATTTATGTAATCTTTCAACATTCTGTGAGATCATATTAGCTGCTTCTTTATTCTTTTACTGTTTTCAGTTGGTAAAGTCACCACTATTAATCAAAGGTGGTTTTATTTATTTTCTTAGAATTAGACTTACAATGTTTGCAACTGCATAGCATCCCTTACAGATGAATGGAATACTGAAGTAGGGCATATTTGCACCTTTTTTAGTAGAGGAGGATCATATTTTTTTTTCAGCTGATGTATTTTCTCATATTGAGGCAACTGTAGTTTTAGACATATTACAAGGTCTAGAAATCAAATGTTGGAAGACCTAATGCTGTAAAGTTTAACACACTGTTGTTTAATATGTATAGTTATTGTGTACTGGTATTGTTGAATGAGACTAGATATTCCTATCAACTCAATCATCTGAGTGTTCAAGATAAATGAAGGTAAACAAAATTGACAAGTATTCTATGTCCAAAACAAAATTTCTCATATTTAACAAGATGAACCCCAACCCTAATGAAATATCTATGGAATTTCCAAGAGAAAATAAGCTTTAGTAATTTCCTGTTTTATTCAGAAACACAGAACTTAGTATGTTAATTAATAACACATTTTACCCTCCTGAGAATGGTGGTTTGGTAGAAACAATGGTGCCAGACAAAATGTCTTGCAGTATAGGCACATTCTTTATAATGTTATCAATTGAGAGAGAGAGAGAGAGATAAATAACATTGATTAATTGTAGAAAATATTTTAATATTTCATACAAAATAAAACTTAAAAAAAAAAGAGAAATAGTATAAGGTTTTGCAATTATTAACCTTTTAAAAGATCATGTGCTGACTACTATATCTATTTTCAATAGTAGTAAGAACCAAGGTCTCAAATACATTTACAAGTAGAAGCAGCCAATTACAAGTTTTTTTCTTTTTTTATTTGTGATTTTTTTTCGTTGATGGATGCAACATATTTCTTTTTTTTTTTTTTAAATCTTTTTTTGTTTTCAATTAATTTTCTGTTACTCCAGTTCATTTCTTATTGACTAATAATTACATCAACAAAAATAACCCTGATTCAGCAATTTGGACTGTACAAAGTGGAGGTTTGAAAACAAAGCAAGTTTAAAGAAGGAAAGAGAAAGAATAATTTTATTTTACCTTTCTGGCTTAGCTTGATTTCTGCAAGACACTAGTTTTTATTTCTACACCCTGCCCACTGGAAAAGTGCAGTGAAAGTTAAGAGAAATGTAGTAAAATACCAATAGCAAGTTAATCGACCAGCAATTGATGTGTATTTACAATTACATAATTCCATTTGCTATTAAATAATGAGCTTATGTGCAAAACTAGAGAAAAATAGAATTAGAAGTAAAAAAAGAAAGAGAAAGGGTTAGTTCTGATTCTTTTAACTTTAAGATCACAGTAAGATTTCAATCATAGTTAAGAAGACAAGTAAAGCTCCTGTTTTTCTTTGTCAGACATTGCTAAAAGTTTTTGGTTGAACTCTGTAAAGTCCACATAAGATTCTACCTTACCATCATTGTCCAAATGCAGTCTTGGAGTGGAATGAGTAGGGATGTGGATTGAGTCACCACTGCTCTGCGTTGAATTTGTATTAGTACCAGTTGCAGTACTTGTCTGAGAATTTATTGTTTGTTGTGTTGAGGAAGGGCTATTCATGGTGGTTTGTGTCGACGACCGACTACTATCACTTTCGTTTGTATTAATGGGAGACATATGAGGCACGTGATGGATCGCAATAATGGAAGGGGTGCTACTAGTGGGGCCAACACTGCTTATTAAGGGCATAATGTGTGATAGCTGAGTCGGGCTTGGACTGACCAACTGAACAGGGAGTGGTGATGTAGAGTCTGAAATAGAGCTACCACTTGATAACTGAGAGTACATACGTTGAATGACAGAATTGGTTGCATGATGTGGATAGAAGTGATGTTGAATTGATACACGAGGTCCAGTTGGGCTGCTGCCTCCAATGGGATAGCTGAAGCTGCGAACAAGGAGTGAAATATCTTCCCGCGTATGTACATGGAGGTGCCACTCTGGTTTGTTGTGAGCATCTTGGTGATAACTTACAACTCGATTTACTACTGCTTGAGCAACACACTTCAATGAGGTTTGATGCGAAAATTCTTGTGCTACTAGTGAAGCAATATAGCAGTTGGCTGGCTCAGTAATTGTAGGGATGTCCTCTACGGCTTTGTATAGGCCATGTGACATAATTAATAGGAAAGCAGGTGAGCTATCAATTGTAAAACTATCACACAGGTAAGGTTCTGCGATTACAGGTTCAGATGTTGCAGATCTGGAAAGAAAGAAAAATATAACATAGAAACAAGGTTTCAAGTAGTGTCAGAATAAAAAGAAAAATGCAATTAAATTAAAAACAAGTTTTTAAACCTAATATTAAACCTTATAACATACCAATGTGCTAATATCATTTACATTAAAAACTTGACAGTTAATTCAAAACATTTTTAGCAGGAATCAAGTAGTGATACCAGGAGCTAATGTGAATTCACAGCCTATGAACTAGTAATCCAATATCATATCCACTTGGCCATTTCATTTTTGTAGAGAATAAAAGATGGAGAAATGATTGCCCCTGGTTAGTAAACAGTATGGTTTCAAAAACTGATATCAAGAACTCCAATTCAAAAGACATCAGACACTAATGTGAGTAGGGAGCCTATGTACTATTGACTGGCTAAAAATAGTAACCACCTCTAAAACAAAGAGATATATTGAACTCCAACCCAGAAAACACCTGCTACCAATGTGAAGATATAGCCTATGCACACTTTGTATACCTGCTAGAAATAGCAGTCACTTCTGTTAAAGAAAAAAGAAAGAGGACAGTGGTAAATGTAGACCCAGAAACTACTAAAAAGCTACGCTGGTCATGAATGAGATTTTTTTTTATCATATGTCTGCTCACTCAGAGCTGATCGAAGATAAACAATAAAAAAAGGTTAGTAGTCAGTTTTTCATGCAATCTAAATTAGCTTATTGATTTAATAATTATAATGAAATAGAATCAAAATATATATCCCTACCTGAGATTCTCAATATCTTTGTAGCCAGCTTTTACGCTGTAATCACCAATACAACGAGTGTTTTCAGACTTCCCTAATTTGCGAACGATCTTCAATTTTTCAACATCTAAACCTAAATGCAGAAGGCGTCTAAGCTCGTCATCATTGGAGACAGTGTGGTCAACAGATAACTGGTTGACGTGAAGTGTTCCATTTTCTGACTTACAAAATAAAGCGCGGGTATTTCCTATAAAAAAAAAAAAAATGAAAGAAAACCCGATAAGAAATAGATTATATATTTCAATTTATAATATTTTTTTAAATGACACAAATATCCTAAATTTTAGCGTTCTAAAGCTGACTTAGCTATATAACCCACACTACAACAGACCGGTCTTATTGCTGAGCTTGATGAGACCTGTCTATCATGACAAAAGTGAGATCCTAAAAGCATTAAGTATATGTCTACACACTCATCAGGCCCTGTCTGTCAAATTTCCCCACTGCTCATCTTCTTAACACCCATCCCTCCATCACACTGCTGACAATGACACTTTTCAGCTGCAGTAATCATGACAGCAAAATCTTCACACATTTCTTCTCCTTTGTACTACTAGTCACCTCCCTCTCTCCCCTGAACTACTTCCTTTAGCATCCATTCCTCATTCTCAATATGATCCCTTCCCATTTTATTTTCATCTGAGCACTCCTTTCTGTATCTCCAGATATCTCACTCTCTCATATCAGCTAACACACTCAGTACCTCTTGCATCCATAACTGCAGTTGATGCACCTCATGTTCCCCCACTCACTACAGGCACCACTATGTACCTTTGACCTCCATCCCTATCCCTGTACATATCTCTACAACTTTATATCACTGCTCCCCACTCTTCTTGAGCAGCCATTTATCACCCCGCTCCTTAAGCTAACTTTCACCTTCTCTTTCAAACTGATATTTATTGTCAACCGTACTTTTACTCTTGTACAAAATTCATTACACTAACCCCAACTTGCATCTCTAACCACCTGTCACTCTCCTCTCACTCCTATGACATTATCCACCCACCCCTCCTGATTCTCAATTTGTATAATCTTTTATATTCACTTTCTTGTACCTTGAGAGTATGCTAAACACCTCATCATAAACATGATCATCTTTCCATCTACTCTCACCCATATATAATGTGAGATAACTGTGCATGTTTTGTATGGCCAGACACCAGTACCTGTACTTCTTCCATACTTTAGCCTCTCAACATCAGCATCATCATTTAACATCTGTTTTCCATGCTGGCATGGGTTGGATGGCTAAACAGGATGCACTAGGTCCCATAGTCTGTTTCGGCATGGTTTCTATAGCTCTTCCTAATGCCAACCACTCTACAGAGTGTACTGGGTGCTTTTGTATGTGACACTATCACCAGTGCTTTTTAACTGGAACCAGCACACCCAGCAAAAAGCCATCTTCCATTCTAATACAACCCAACTCAGTTGGGAGGATTTTTCATTTATTTCTTTCTTTCTTGCAAGTTACTTGGTGACCTCACTGGTGCTGGTACCACAGAAAGGCACCCAGTACACTCTCTAAAAGTTGTTGGTGTTAGGGAGAGCATTCAACTGTTGAAACTATTCCAAAGCAGACATCATTGCCCGACAGTCCTCTTGCTCATCGGATCCTAATAAATCATCTGACTCATATCAATATGGGAGACAGTCATGAAATGATGATTATGAAATGTAGTCAAATTTTATCTCTATAAGAAGAGAAATCTACTATAATAATACTCTTTTGTTTTCCTCCGCTACAACATATGAATGAGAAAGGAAAGGGTGATGGCAAACTTGGTAGTAGGATGATGGAAATACTACAGTGAAAAAAAGAAATCAAACAGCATTTAATTCTGTGTGAGTACATGTGTGTTTATGTAAAAGGAGGTATGTGAATGTTTGTGTGTGTGTGTGTGTACAATGGAAGTGGGATGGTGAACATTCAATACTGAAAAGAAAAATCAAACAGCATTTCAACTCTGTATGAGTATATGTTTGTACATGTATAAGGGAAGTATGTGAATGTTAGTATATGTGATTATTATGTACCTTATTTATATATATATATATATATATATATAACACTACAATTAGCTGTCATTTTTGATAGCACGGGTCCAGCTAGTAATATTTACATTCATGGTATTCCATAGGAGAAAACCCCAGACTTTTTCCATCTCTGAGGAGACAAAATGTATATTTGCTTATTTTTAGAGCTTAATATTTGAAGGACCAAAACCAAACTACAATAAAACATAGGTGATAATATGGAGGTGAATTGAAATCATTTATTCCTACTTGAATATCAGGCTTTTAGTTTGGAGATATATTGAAACAAGGTACCAAATATGAGAACACACTTTTTTTTAAATAAGAAACACTAATCATACCAGTTCCGCAAACAAATGGAGCTTGGACAGCTCTCCAATAGCCAGTTTGTCTAACTGCCCAACCTATGCCAGCATGGAAAACAGATGTTGAATAATGATAATGTTCTTCTGAACTGTTTGTTTGTACACCTGAACCAAATCTAACTCCACTGGAGGGAGCCTCAATGTAGTCACTTGCTGGATATATATATAAAGGCCAATCCCTTTCAAATCATACATCTTTGGAAAAAATGAAAACATTTCATAATGTGGTGCTGTGTAACAGACATTGTTGGTATGATTTTTTGTCAGAGGTCTGCTCAATTGAGACTGACCCGGGGCTAAGCAACAACAACCACTACATTAGTTTCATCATACTTAGTGTACCCTATAAGATAGGCCACTGCTCAATCGGGTATGACCTAAAGTGAAACATCAACAACTCCCCACTCTTGTACCTTCCTTTCATCACCCCAATTGTCTCCTACATGTTAGACTTGACACTTAATTGTCCAATTCTCTCTCCTTAGCAACTAACTTTTATAAATTCTAACTGAGCAGTAATCTCAACTTTACCTACATGTCCTTATATCCTAGTCAACAAAAGCCTACTAGGGATGAGATTACTGTCCGTCATTTGTGTGTGTGTGTGTGTGTGTGTGTGTGTGTGTGTGTGTGTGTGTGCATGAAGTAAAAGAAATGGTTAAATGTACAGTTAATGTTTTTATTTTCCATGCTGTTGTTGGCACTCCGTCGCTTACGACGTTAAGGGTTCCAGTTGATCCGATCAACGGAACAGCCTGCTCGTGAAATTAATGTGCAAGTGGCTGAGCACTCCACAGACACGTGTACACTTAACGTAGTTCTTGGGGATATTCAGCGTGACACAGTGTGACAAGACTGGCCCTTTGAAATACAGGTACAACAGAAACAGGAAGTAAGAGTGAGAGAAAGTTGTGGTGAAAGAGTACAGCAGGGTTCGCCACCATCCCCTGGCGGAGCCTCGTGGAGCTTTAGGTGTTTTCGCTCAATAAACACTCACAACGCCCGGTCTGGGAATCGAAACCACGATCCTACGACCATGAGTCGGATGCCCTAACCACTGGGCCATTGCGCCTCCATTATTTTCTATGCATACAGTGAAGAATAATGTCATTGCTTGTAGGTTTCCAACAAACTAATCTGTGCTTCACTTGAAATACAGCAATTTGTACGGTTTGGACGATCTTATCTATTGCCAATAGAATTTTATTTCACACTAACCAGACACAGTTGTCTCTTTAATTCCATATATAGATAAAAAAAAAAAAAAGAAAAATGTAACCAGAAAAATGTCTGCTTGGCAGCCACATAGTTCTGGGTTCAATTTCACAGTGAGGCATTTTCGACAAGTGTCTTAGATCAACCAATGTCTTGGAAACTGCAAAGAAATCCACTGTATATATGTGTTTTCATTTGCTTCTCTTTACTTCAAATAGACATAGCCAGTCAATAAATAGATCAATAATATAAGTACCAGACTGTAATAAGTCAAGGAGTTGGTATCATTGATTAAACCATTGAAAATGGCACACAACATGACTGCCATCTGAAGAAAAAACCAGTAAAACAGTAAAAAAAAAAAAAACAGAACAAAAAGATTTTTAGAACAACTTACCAACATTAATAACAAATAGCTTGTTATTGTGAATAAGTGCAACAGTTGCAGTAGTACCACCAGAAATTTTGGCTTCAACTTCTTGGAGTTTCTTTTGAATGTCTTGAGATGGTTTATAATGCATGTTCTGTGTTAAAAGAAATTCAAAGTTTACTTATTTAAATAACCAAATAAAAATATTTCTATAGCAAAGTGAAAGAGGAAAAAATTGAAACTGAAATTTTGTTTTTATTACAAATATTTTTATACAAAAGTAAAATTAGTAGGTTTCAAATGTCCACACATTAAAGTTGAGGAGTATGATAAAATATATTACATGTGGTTCCAGGTTGTCCCACTGCATGGCACCTTGGGCAAGCGTCTTCTATTATAGCTTCAGGCCGACCAAAGCTGTGTGAGTGGATTTGGTAGAAACTGAAAGAAGCCCGTCTATATGTATGTATATATCTGTCTTTGTGTCTATGTACCTTCACCACTGCTTGACAACTGGTGCTGGTGTGTTTATGTCCCTGTAACTTAGCAGTTCAGCAAAAGAGACCAATAAATTAAGAACCAGGCTGTTAAAAATAAGCACTGGATTTGATGCACTTGACTAAAAATTCTTCAAGGCAGTGCCCTAGCATGGTCGCAGTCTAATGTCTGAAACAAGTGAATGATGAGGAAACATTTATTTGGACAAGTCCCAATGTATATCCCAGTTCTCAGGGAAGGTACACTGTATCTCTGGATGTTGCACAGGGTGACAAAAGGAGTTTGTATTGGAAAGAGCATCCAGCCACCTTTAGCAGTCAGATTACTCTGTTAAATGTAATGCTTATTTATTCACATTTAAAAAAAAATGAATCATCATCTTATAGCTTTAAGATTTTAATGAAGTGATTATTTTAAAAATAACATTCTAAAATACATGTGGAAGACCATGCCTGGCTGGTTTGAACATAAAACGTGGAGAATATTTGGGCTGGATATGGCCAGTTTAAATGCAAATAAATGCCTACCCAAATCAGGCTTGTATGGTATAAAAGACATAAAAATGATAGGAGTAACACAAAAACTGTCTTTGTAACTGATACAAAAGATCCTGTGTGGTAAACTTTGTAATTGCAAGAGAATGTAGATAGGTCTTTAAAGAAAATACCAACTAACCTCCCTTATTTGTAACTGTAAAGCAGCTTTTTCGGAAAGAGGGTCATTGACAGTTTCAAAATATCCTCTTTCAACAGCAACAAAAGCCTTCAAAAGAAAATAATACATACGTTCAAATAACAACTGGGTTTTTTTTAGCACAACTATGACACTATGCTCCTAGGGTTACAGAACAAGGTGTGTCATTGTTAGGTACACAAATTGTTATGTCAATATGAGAGCATCTCAAAAATGTTATGTACAGAAAATCTCTTTACAGTATATGACTAATTTCAACACACAGCAATATTTTGTATTTGTTATTCTCATCTAATTTCTTTAGTTTGTAAAAAAAAAAAAACACACACACACACACACACATTTGAACAGTTTGATCCCATGTACCATGTAATGAACACAAATTAAAATGGTATTTTACAAGCAAATAGTAGCATCACCACAACAACAACCACAGTATCAGAAAAGAAGGGATAAACAGTTAGAAAATATTGTTTTCTGTCACTCAACTGACTTATTTTGTAGCACTTAATTTTCTCCTCAAAGAACTCCCTATTGCTTTTAACATTCAAACTACCAAAATCTGGTCACTATAAAAGAAAGTGATATTTGTTTCAAACTGGATATACTCAGCCTTCTCAACTATATTTGCAGAAGAGATCCTCCGTAGTCAAATCCAATTATCACATTTTCCTTAGCTTCATCAGTTTTTGCTTTTTTAAACAAACACATCAGTTAGTATTACAAATACTAAAAGATTAAAACCAAGATCACCTGCTTGAAGTCTTACATTTGTATAATAGCAAATCTAACTATAAAACAAAGTAACTCTAGACAGGAGTCTGATAGAAACAAAGTCGTGCCCAAATTGACCTACCACAATCATTATCTTGAATGCTGGCATTTTAATTGTTCATATTTTCAAACAACTGAACAGAGCTAGTCATCCCACAAAACCAATGACATAATGGCTTCAATAAAATTCGAACTCACCACCATGTAATCATTAGTTATCAAAGTATTAACCATTATAATTTGATGTGTGCACATACACATAGTCTTGTGGAGGATTTTTGATTTATCTAAGTTCACACATGAGTAGGGAATTAGACCGAAGATAAGTTCACTGTTTCATTTTCCTGAGTTCAAATACATTCAGTGAGAATTGCATATGAGGTTTTGCTCAATAGCTATGTCCCAACCTATATAAGACGTTTAACCCTTTCATAGCCATACTTCTAATGATATGCACTGCCTAAACTTTTCAGTAAAGCTCTGTAATAATAATAAAAAATGTAAGGATTTAGTAAAATAATTTAGTAAAATGATATGTGTTTGGAGCATAATATAACAAGAGATTCTTACAAGAAACTATGATGGGATACTTTCAATTAAGATATGAACATTTCAAAATGGGCAGTTTGGAATCCTAGAACAAGATGTAGTCTTTTGAGTAATCAGCAGCAGCAGTACTATAGCATCACTGAAGAGAGTATCTTTTATTTATTTTTACGACACTGATAGAATTTCTTGATTACTTGCAGATTATTCAGATGTGGTGAGAGCTTGTAGGAAAAAGAAGGAACATAGAAAACACACGAAGGAGTGAAAAGCATTGATCAACAATTAACACATGGGAGGTAACTTAACAAGTATATGAGTTTTTTTTCTTTTATTTATACACAAGAACAAAGAAATGAACATTATTGTTACTTGAAAGGTGGAGATGACCTTGATAAATTAGTGTAAGAGGAAATACCACCAAAAAGTAGTGTTAGTTCAATGGCAATTATGATAATGTGAATTTGACATGACTGAGAAACTACTAACAAAGATATTAAATTCCACATATTTCATTTAATTACAGAGATACCGATACACTGAATCAGGAGCAAAAGACTTCATAATGAATAAATCGGATTGGTAAAATCCATTCCTCTCTCAGATATTGAACTGAAAGCTAATGAAACCATTTTACACTACTTCTACTACTAATTGTAATAAAAGTTGTACTTATTCTAGGGTAGTAGCTTTCATACTGACAAATACTAGCTCCTACCCCAAATATTAGTGGAATTTGCCCCCACCTTTATTAATGAGAAGACAAAATACAGTTTGCTGCCCCTGTGAGCTCCTCTATGCTGATGACCCTGCACTAATTGCTGAGTCACTATCAGAACTAGAGGAGAGGTTTCAGGTGTAGAAGCAAGGATTAGAATCGAAGGGCCTTAGAGTCAACCTAGCTAACACCAAAGTCCTAATAAGTAGGAAGGTAGACAAACCACAAACCCCTTCAGGTAGATGGCCCTGCTCAATCTGTAGAAAAGGCATAGGTAGAAACTCTATAAGATATACCCAGTGTAAGCTATGGACACATAAGAGGTGCAGCAATATCAAAGGAAGGCTAACTAGCAAGATAGTTTTTGTATGTGGCAGATGCTTAGGAGCAATAGACACTGAATATGTGCAGAGAACAACTTCTGCCACATTCCAGGGAGAAAAACTAGAAGTAGTTGATAGCTTCCGTTACCTAGGTGACCAAGTCAGTAGCGGGGGAGGGTGCGCTGAAAGTGTAGCTGCTAGAATAAGAATAGCCTGGGCAAAGTTCAGAGAGCTCTTACCTCTGTTGGTATCAAAGGGTCTCTCACTCAGAGTAAAAGGCATACTGTATGACACGTGTACGTACAGCCATGCTACATGGCAGTGAAACATGGGCCGTGACTGCTGAGGACATGCGTAAGCTCGCAAGAAACGAAGCCAGTATGCTCCGATGGATGTGTAATGTCAGTGTGCATACTCGACAGAGTGTAAGTACCTTGAGAGAATAGTTGGACCTAAGAAGCATCAGTTGTGGTGTGCAAGAGAGACGATTGTGCTGGTATGGTCACGTGGCGAGAATGGATGAGGATAGATGTGTGAAAAAGTGTCACACCCGAGCAGTTGAGGGAACCTGTGGAAGAGGTTGACCCAGGAAGACCTGGGATGAGGTGGTGAAACACGACCTTTGAACATTAGGCCTCACAGTGGCAATTACTAGTGACTGAGACCTTTGGAAATATGCTGTGTGTGAGAAGACCCGGCAAGCCAAGTGAGACCATAATCTGTGGCCTTTGTCAGAGTGTAGCCAGCCCACTTATTCATACCTTTACTTCATTGGACACTAAACTTTGCTTGCAAAGACCTGTTGGGGCAAGTGAAATCGAAATCGTAATTGAACCAAATTTGATGACTGGCACCCGTGCCAGTGGAGCGCTAACAGCACTGTCTGAGTGTGATCATTGCCAGAGCAGCTTTCTGGCTTCCGTGCCGGTGGCATGTAAACAGCACCATTTGAGCGTGATTGTTACCAGCGTTGCCTTACTGGCACTTGTGCCGGTGGCACGTGAAGAAACATTTGAGTGCGGTCATTGCCAGTGCTGCAGGACTGGCTCCTGTGACACGTAAAAAACACCATTTGAGCGTGGCCATTGTCAGTACCTTCTGACTGGCCCTCGTGCAGGTGGCATGTAAAAGCACCCACTACACTCTCGGAGTGGTTGACGTTAGGAAGGGCATCCAGCTGTAGAAACTCTGCCAGATCAGATTGGAGCCTGGTGCAGCCATCTGGTTTGCCAGTCCTCAGTCAAACTGTCCAACCCATGCTAGCATGGAAAGTGGACGTTAAACGATGATGATTTATATAATTCTTCTTCCTTTGTATGGTACTGAACAAGTTTAAAAATCATCTAGATATTAAATAAATGTCCATCTTTCCAATCCTCACAGCCTCATCAACCACCAAATAAAACATTGCTCCAGAATACATTAAATTATACTGCACCATCTCAGTGTCACAAGCCTTGACCACCAAGATAAAGCAATGCATTCTAGAGCCATTTATTAGTATACATATGAACAAATACATAAATATATATATACAGGCATGAGTGTATGGTAAGTAGCTTGCTTCCCAGCCACATGGTTTCAGGTTCAGTCTTACTGTGTGCTACTATAGCCTCAGGCTAACCAAAGCCTTGTGAGTGGATTTAGTAGATGAAAATGAAAGAAGCCCATTGTGTGTGTGTGTGTGTGCATGTTACTGTCTGCTCGCCTTGACTGCATATGGAAGTTGTAAATGAAAACCACTGATGTGTAAGCAGTCTCTTTCGTTCCCAATCTTCCATGAAACACATCTGGTCATGGGGAATATTACCTTACTTGGAAACCGGCTACGGTTGGTAACAGGAATAGCTTATGGGAATCCATCTTGAATCACTACCAGAACTAGAGAAGAAGTTTTATGAATCATTACCAGAACTAGAGAAGAGGTTTTAGGTGTGGAAGCAAGGTCTAGAATCAAAGGGCCTTAGAGTTAACCAAACAAAACCTAAGTCTTAGTAAGTAGGGAAGCAGATAAATCACAATTCAGGTAGATGGCCCTGCTTGATTTGTAGAAAAGGCATGGGTAGAAACTCCATAAGATGTATCCAGTGTAAGCTATGGACACATAAGAGGTGCAGCAATATCAGAGGAAGGTTAACAAGGAAAATAGTTTTTGTGTGTGGAAGTTGCAAAGGTACAATTAACACTAAAAACGTACAGAAAATAAATTCCATCACATGCCAGTGGGGAAAACTAAAAGTAGTCGGTAGTTTATGTTACCTAGGTGACCAAGACAGTAGTGGGGGTGGATGCTCTGAGAGTATAGCTGCTAGAATACAAATAGGCTGGGCAAAGTTCAGAGAGCTCCTACCTCTGCTGGTAACAAAGGGTTTCTCACGCAGAGTGAAAGGAAGACTGTATGATACCTGTTTGCGAACAGCCATGCTACACGGCTGCGAAATATGGGCAATGACTGCCGAGGACATGAGTAGGCTTGTAAGAAATGAAGCTAGTATGCTTCGCTGGATGTGTAATGTCAGTGTGCATGCACAACAAAGTGTAAACAGCTTGAGAGAAAAGTGGGGCATGAGAGGTGGTGTGCAAGAGATGACTGCTGATATGGTCATGTGATGTGTATGGACGAAGACAGCTGTGTGAAGAAGTGTCGCACTCTAATGGTGGAGGGAACCTGTGGAAGAGATAGACACAAGAAGACATGGGGAGAGGTGGTGAAGTACAATCTCTGAATGTTAGGCTTCACAGAGGCAATGACAAGCAGCCAAGACCTTTGGTGATATGCTGTGCTTGAGATGACCCTTCAAGCCAACTGAGATCATAGTTGTGGCTGATGCCAGTGTCGTGTAACTGGCTCGTTAAAAGCACCCTTCAAATGTTGGGTGATATGTTGTGCTTGTGAAGACTTGTCGAGTTGAGTGAAATCATAGTCTTGGCTAATGCTAGTGCTGTCTAACTGGCGACTGCTGGTGACACATAAAAAGCACAATTTGAGTGTTGGGCCTCATGGAGGCAGTGACAGGCGACCAAGACCATCGGCGAAATACTGTGCTGTGTAGACCTGTCAAGCCAAGTGAGATTGTAGTCATGGCCGATGTCAGTGTCCTGCTTTGAATTTTATTTTCCTGTTTGCATCACCAAACCTCTCACTCTCTGCACATACCAATCTGAAACCTTTGGTTCCATAGTCATTCCAGGTTTCTGATTCTTCCAAAACAGGCATGGTTAACTCCAAATTAAATAGTTCTTAAATTTACTTAAATTAAATACAGGTACCTGTACATTAGTATAAATAATACTAGTTTATTAATACTATATTGTGCAAAAGTACTAGTCTGTACAAGATGGCAATAAACTAGCCTGGCAGCTTCTGGAATTAGGTGTTCTTGCTTGTAAATCAGTGCTGATTAGAAGAGGTTCCAGACCATTAGTGCCCAGAAAGTTGGTGTTGTACCTACAGACACACACACACACACACACACACACAATCATTTACAGTATATTTGAAATAATATACTCACCTGTTGTAATATAGATTTAATTTCTTCATCTGTTTTAGGGCCTGACAACTGTCCCAGAAGCAAATCAGCAGGAATTCGCTGAGCCACAAAATTCGACAACTTACTTCCATCATGACCATCAAAAACTCCATATAATGAACAGCCATCGTCTGAGCTGAATTAATAAAAAATAATCATATATACAAAAATATTACAACCTTTTCAGTTGCTGAACTATTAATTTCATTTCTGTATTTATAAAAATACATTTTTAAGTCTGTTAAAAGTCTTGGCAATGGTGATGTGTTCGTGGCAGATGTAAATTCTCAATGCTTCAATCCCCCTCACTCTAAATAGTTATCAGTGGCAGACTGTAAATATTAACAGTTTTGCTGGCTAGTAGTGCAGAGTTCAACTCCTGCCATAGTTTAGGCCAGGTGATGGGGCCTGTTCATTGATGGATAATATCTGAGTCCGAAAAGCCTAGCAAATGACTCAATCACTTGAAGTAGAAAAATAGCGTCTCCATATTATCTATGAAGTCATTCTTGTATGAATTATTAGAATCATAGCAAAGTAAGAAAAGCATTTAAACAATTAATTACAACAAATAATATTAAAAAATTTCCAATCCTGACTTCAAGACAAGCTAAAAAATGCATATGCATCAACACATAAAGGACTAGAATATGGGAAAAACTAGAAGATGAAATTCTGCAAAAAGCAATATCAAGTAGCAAGAAGTTAAATGTCAAGTATTCTTAGTAAAGAAAGAAATCAAAAGAAGTGTGGTCAATGTTCTAAGATATGAGGATCAGAGAGAGGAGGTATTCCAATTTGCAAGATAATGTGTGAGAAAAAGAAGAAAAAAAAAATATCAAGAAGTAGTCGAGGTGAGAAGTGTGTATGAAATGATAACTATGTACTTGCTCTTATTGATGATATTGACAAGAAAGATACATGGAAGTGTTTTTGCAAGAAGTTGTTAAATCAGCAAAATACATGGAAGAAAGAAGACTTCTCAAGGTAAGTCTAACATAGACACCAACAATTCAAGTTGACAGCAGTATGGTAGATACATTGATTAAAGATAGGGAGAAAAGGCACCTGGTCCATCGGAAATTACTGTTGAGAACCTGTTGTCAAACAAAGGTGGTTTGAAATCCACGTGTCTTTGGAAGAATTTCGAGGTGTTGGAGTTTGAGCTTGTCCCAGGTGGTGATGATGTGAATGTTAACCTTTATGCTCAAAAACTGCAATGAGTATTTGATACTTTGAAAGCCTGCTACCAGGCATTGGTTAATCAAAGATGTGCACTCTTACAACATAGCAATGCCCCAGCACACACTGCCAAAATGACCAAGTACAAGCGTGAGGAACTTGAGGGGCTGGAAGTGCTACAGTCCAAACCTTGCACAATCAAATTACCACCTTTTTCAAGCGATGATTCATTTCTTGCATGGACGGAAGTTCAGTTATGTGGTTGAGGTTGAAAATGGGTGCAGGGAGTTTTTTTGCCACTAAACCAGCTAAATGGTGTAAGAGTGGAATTGAGATTCTGGCACAATGATGACAACAGACAAAATACGATGGGATATATTTTGATGAATAAACACTTTTTGTATGTAATTTGTGTGAACTATTAAGTAAAGCTTGAAATATGAAAAAAAAAAACTTGTGACTCAACCTAACACACACACACACACACACACACACACACACAGAGTCATGGCTGATTGCAAGATGCTGAGGCTCACGGAAGAGATGACAAAGAGATAATCGGTGATTTGCTGTATCTGAGAAGGCCCATCCACCACAACAAAATTGATGCCCTGAAAGTATTCTGGTTAAGTTCATCCCTCACTCCGCCATGTCAAGCATCCCATCTCATTCTTCTGATACCAAACCCTCCAACACTCTCCCTCCACTCTTACCTTGAAAGTTTACTCCAGCACTTCATCACTACCACCTTTATCTCCTTCCCATCCACTCCTATATAATGTGTGGTAGCTGTGTACGCCCTCAATAGTAGAAGCATTTTTTTTCTTTCTTCCTCCCTGTTGTTTTTCTGTCTTGCAAATTAGTTGTCAACCTCACTAGTGCTTGTGGCATGAAAAAAAAAACCCCTAATACTCACTGTGAAGTTGTTGCTGTTAGGAAGGCCATGTCAAAGGTAACGTTGAAGTTCAGTGCATTCATGTGGCTTCTCACACCCTGCAAGACTGTCCAACTCATGCCAGCATGAAAACAAACATTAAATGAGGACGATATCATCATCATCATCATTTAATGTCTGCCTTCCATGCTAGCATGGGTGAGTGGGTATAGGTAGGTAGATAGATAGAGATCATCATCATCATTGTTTAATGTCCACCTTCCATGCTGGCATAGGTTGGATGATTTGGCACAGTTTTTATGGCTGGATGCCCTTCCTAACACCAACCACCCTACACAGTGGGCTGAGTGCTTTTTATGTGGTACCAACACAGGCGAGGTCAGTTTTGGCATGGTTTTTATAGCTGGATGCTCTTCCAAATGCCAACCATTTTACAGTATGGACTGAATGCTTTTTATGTGGCACTAGCACTGGCAAGGTCACCAAGTAATTTGCAAGACAACCTTTGAAATAGGAGGAGGCACTGGAGGATTTTGGCGTTCCAAAGTTTTAAGGAATGTAGAACGACCTCTTAGCTACTATTGTTCCCAGGTCTTCTCTGATGCAGTATAGTAGCAGCTGTCATGGTCCTAGATATGGGTTAATTAGTATATTAAGACTGGATCTGGTGGACTTTGCAGAAGAAACCTTTATGGTTCAATGAAGGGGACAGTGGCTGCAACAGTGCACTGTGGAGTGCAGAGAGCAAGCTGAGGCAAGTAAAACATATTGGTCATCCACAGCATTTGTTTCCATTCTCAGTTGCTTTGGCCTGGTCTTGCCACTGAATGAAGATGGCCACAAATGTGAGAGTGAGGTTGACAATGTGCAACTCTTCTTTGCTTTAAACCATCACCACACAAACAAGCCATCAATTATCCAAGGATAACTAGATGGTTCTCATCACTCCAACAGACACACACACACACTATATATAGTCAAGAGATGAGATCCAGAGATTCTCAGTATAGAAGACAATAGTGCTCAAATGATTCAAACTTAGACTCTGATGTCTTTATAGGGGATCAATTCTGCAGGGTAAAGAATGGCTGTAAGAAGGATCAAGTTGAGCAGATAATTGCCCCCCTACCCCCTCTCTCCTCACACACACACACACACACACACACACACACACACACACACGCACACACTAAGAAAAACGAGGCAGTCAGAATTTTGGATAATTCTTTATTAGCGCTTTTGTTCGTTTAACCAAATTCTTCAAGAAAAAATTAAACCAAAATAATAAAAATGTTTCTATTTTTTATATGAATCGAAGAGCGGATGTTTTGTTTTGTTTAGAAGAGGAAGAAATTTTGCTTTTTGGAGAAAGGGACAAAGAGAAGACGATAGGGAACAGGACAATCGAGAAAGAGAAAGATGTGTATGTATATATACATATATATATATATATTGATAGAAAGGACAACAAAAGAAAGAAAGAGACCTTGATATTATGTAAATAGAGGAATTTATCTGTAAAAATATGTGACACTTATTTGGTAGCCATGATAAAACTCCGAGTCTAGACAGGAATTTTCAATGGCCGGATAACTGAAGAGATGGCTACATTACACAAGGGTAGTCTTAGCTTAATTATCCTATTATACATGCTGACAACCTCAATTATTTTACCTATTTCTCTGCCACAAGCATACCTACACCACTCACCAAGAAGAATTTGTATCTACTCCTTGCCCATGAGCAATCTAGTTGAGGCTCTCCTCCACTGCACCTCTTGCATACAGCACACGTCTACATGTTTCTGCTCTAGTATTTCAACAGTTTCACAAGACCTACCTTTCATTGTGCCAACATTGATTGAGGTAGCTCTAAAGTTTATGGACTTGGGAAGAATGAAAAAGTTTGGTTTCTTTTTGGACAGACCTCATATGTACATATATATATATGCATTCAGTAGAAGCAGCCATATGGACCTGATATTAGGTCTGGGTTATCTTCATTCTGTTTATTTCTCACCAAAACATGCACAAATTTAATGTGATATAACCTGTTTATTTTATAGCACTATGTTTCTGAACTTCCATTAATTCTAATTTATGTAATTCTTTTACTTGATTTGTTAGCTTTTAGTGATACAGGTTAATTTTGGGGGTTGTTATTTTAAAGGAATTACAGGAATAACAACAGAAAATTTACTAAAAGGGGAACTCAATACTAAAATTAGAGTTAATTTCATTATAAAATAGTTTTGATAGTGATTTCAAGTTTCACCTGACAGTCCATTCAACATATTTTTTTTCATTTGAAATATGCCCTCAAACACTACACAGATGTTTTAAATCATTAAAAAAACAAAAAATCTGATTTGCTGACAAGTTGATAGGAAAGTAAATTGTAACAAGTATAGTTTAGATTAATAAACAAGTATGCAAGCAATGCTAGATACTTGTTTAGTAAATATTTAATATATTTCAGATTGAAAAATTTCTTTTATCAGCATAAGAAGCATATTTTATATTCTATGGGATACCAGCTTTTTTTGTAGAGACATTCTCATTGGATCTCATTGCCCAGGTGAATCATACAATACCTGTACATAATAAAGTTTGAATAAATGACCAATTGGGTATTTTCACAACTTAATCTCAAAGTAATTTTGTTTGGAAATTATTATTGAGCAGTCAGAGATTTTTTGCTTAAAATACAATGTTGTTTGTGTCTTTATGTGTGCTCTCTAATCAGGGGCCATGGAACAACTATACATTCTGAGCAAACTGAGTAAATTCATTCTCTGGGTCATTTCATTTATGTTTCTGATATGCTTATAAAACACATGAAACAACCTCATTCATTTCGTTTTTCTATGATACACCATTGACTACCACTCACATGGTACCATTTTCTTTACACCACCATGTGCTAGCCTAGATAAATGATAGTGTGAATATAGGATTTTGTTTATTTTTATATGTCAGCAGGAGTTAGATGAATATATCATTGAGGCATTGTTTTAAAGACAGATGCTCTTCCTGTTGCTAACTTTTACTTATCTTTTTTTTTTGCAAGTAAGGGATTTCATTCCAAACACCTTCAAAGACACAAAGTTAGCCATTATTTGTTGACAGGAAAATAACTTCATTATTTGTAGTTCAGTGATTTTCAGAGATGCATAACTGTAATCAAACATATACAAGCACTCATCATCATTTTATGTCTGTATTCTCAGCAGGCATGGGTTGGACAGTTTGATAGGAGCCAATGAGCCAGAAGACTGTGCCAAACTCCAATGTCTACTTAGGTACGGTTTCTATGACTGGATGCCCTCCCTAATGCCAACCAGTTCACAGAGTGTACTGGGTGTTTTTTTATGTGGCACTAGCACTAGTGAGGTCACCAAGTAATTTGCAAGACAAAACTCAGCTGAGGAGGGATGTTGCATTGAGAAAAGTGGCTTTATGCTAGGTGATGGAAGGTATGACAGAAATAACTGTTTTGCAGTAAAGGAGTGGTTACTCCACTTGAAAAGGATGATTACACACACACACACACACACACACACACACACACACACATACATATATATATATATATATATATATATATATATATATATATATCACGTAAAAGCACCCACTACACTCTCGGAGTGGTTGGCGTTAGGAAGGGCATCAAGCTGTAGAAACTCTGCCAGATCAGATTGGAGCCTGGTGCAGCCTTCTGGCTTGCCAGTCCTCAGTCAAATCGTCCAGCCCATGCTAGCATGAAAAGTGGACGTTAAACGATGATGATGATGATGATATGATTACATGATGTACTTATGATACCTGAGTAAAAATTTTAAAAAGTATTATATAATCCTCAAATGTTACAATAAATTTAATAAAGTCATGAGTTTGCCAATTATCCTCAGGGCCTTGAAAACTGTGACGAAAAAATTTGAAAGCTAACTTTGGGAAATTTGAACTTAATCTGGAAGAAGGAACAGTGCAGTAAACACAACTACTAGGTTCACTGAAAATTATCTGGAAAGATAATACTCAATGCAAAGTAAGAGTGGATCATCATCATCATCATCATCGTTTAACGTCCGCTTTCCATGCTAGCATGGGTTGGACGATTTGACCGAGGACTGGTGAAACCGGATGGCAACACCAGGCTCCAGTCTGATTTGGCAGAGTTTCTACAGCTGGATGCCCTTCCTAACGCCAACCACTCAGAGAGTGTAGTGGGTGCTTTTACGTGTCACCCGCACGAAAACGGCCACGCTCGAAATGGTGTCTTTTATGTGCCACCCGCACAAGCCAGTCCAGGGGCACTGGCAACGATCTCGCTCGAAAATCCTACAGGAGCCAGTCAGGCGGTACTGGCAACGGCCACGCTCAAAATGGTGCATCTCATGTGCCACCCGCACAAGAACCAGTCCAGGGGCACTGGCAACGATCTGACTTGGCTTGCCGGGTCTTCTCACGCACAGCACATTTCCAAAGGTCTCGGTCAGTAGTCATCGCCTCGGTGAGGCCCAATGTACGAAGGTCTTGCCTCACCACCTCAGCCCAGGTCTTCCTGGGCCTACCTCTTCCACGGGTTCCCTCAACTGTTAGGGTGTGGCACTTTTTCACGCAGCTATCCTCCTCCATTCTCACCACATGTCCATACCAGCGCAATCGTCTCTCTTGCACGCCACAACTGATGCTTCTAATGTTCAGCTTTTCTCTCAAGATACTTACACTCTGACGGGTATTCACATTGACATTACACATCCAATGGAGCATACTGGCTTCATTCCTTGCGAGCTTACGTATGTCCTCAGCAGTTACAGCCCATGTTTCACTGCCATGTAGCATGGTTGTTCGTACGCAGGCGTCATACAGTCTGCCTTTTACTCTGAGTGAGAGTCCCTTTGTCGCCAGCAGGGGTAAGAGCTCTCTAAACTTTGCCCAGGCTATTCTTATTCTAGCAGCTACACTTTCAGCGCACCCACCCCCACTACTAACTTGGTCGCCCAGATAGCGAAAGCTATCGACTACCTCTAGTTTTTCACCCTGGAATGAGATAGAAGTTGTTTCCTGTTTGTTTGCAGTCTTTATTGCACCTGAACATCTGCCACAAACAAAAACTAACTTGCTAGTTAACCTGCCTTTGATGTTGCTGCACCTCTTATGTGTCCATAGCTTGCACCGGGTACATCTTATAGAGTTACTACCTACTCCTTTTCTACATACTGAGCAGGGCCATCTACCTGAAGGGGTTTGTGTTTTATCTACCTTCCTACTTATGAGGATTTTGGTTTTAGCTAGGTTGACTCTAAGGCCCTTCAATTCTAGACCTTGCTTCCACACCTGAAACTTCTCCTCTAGTTCTGATAGTGACTCCGCAATTAGGGCAAGGTCATCAGCATAGAGGAGCTCCCAGGGGCAACCTGTCTTGAACTCCTCTGTGATTGCCTGGAGGACTATGGTAAATAAGAGGGGGCTGAGGACGGAACCTTGGTGGACCACTACCTCTACCCGGAATTCATTGCTGTACTCATTTCCAACCCTCACCTTACTGGCAGCATCTCTGTACATGGCTCGCACAGCTCTCACTAACCATTCTTCTATCCCAAGTTTCCTCATTGACCACCAGATAAGGGATCGGGGACCCTGTCAAAGGCTTTCTCCATGTCAACGAAAGCCAGGTACAGAGGTTTATCCTTAGCTAGGTATTTCTCCTGCAACTGTCTCACTAGAAATAAGGCATCAGTAGTGCTTTTACCTGGCACGAACCCAAACTGCATCTCATCTAAATTGATTCGCTCCCTAATTAGTTGGGCTATGACCCTCTCTGTAACTTTCATAACCTGATCTAACAGCTTGATGCCTCTGTAATTATTTGTATCTAAAGCGTCACCTTTACCTTTGTAGCAGTTGACTATGGTGCTGCTACACTAGTCATTGGGTATGACTCCTTCGTGTATCACCTGGTTCGTAATACGGGTGACTAGGCTATAGCCAACACTGCCAGATATTTTGAGCATCTCTGGAGTGATTCCTGATGGGCCGGGGGCTTTCCCGGTCTTCATACTCTTAATTGCTTTATCTACCCTGGTACTATCAACTCGGATAGCTGGTCCCTCTATTGGGTCGACATACGGCAGGCTCTCTTTCTCCCATTCATTCTCTTTATTAAGCAATCTATCGTAGTGGCATCTCCAGACCTCTTTCTTTGCATCCCCATTTAATGCAAGCGTACCATCATCCATGCGAACACATTTCTCTCCTACAACATCACTATTCTCTCTCCTACACTGTCTTGCAACACGAAATACCTCGAGTCTTTGGTCCTCACGGCGCAGAACATTGGCAAATCTTTCCTTATCTGCTTCCCCTCTGGCTAAATAAACCTGTCGCCTAGCCTCCCTTCTGGCACATTGGTACAATTCCCTGCTACCACCGTTCTTCCAGTCCTTCCAAGCCTGTTTCTTTTGTCTAATAGCCCTGTCTACCTCCTTGTTCCACCACCACGTTACTCTGGGTCGGGAGGGGACCTTACACCACCCACAAATCTGGTCGGTGGCTTTCAACAGGTTGTCCCGCAGAAATCTCCAATTGTCTTCCACGTTGTATGATGCTATATCCCCTTCTATTTCGTTAAATGCTTCAAGTAACTTGTCTCTAAGTCTCTGTCCGTTTGCAGGGTCTTTAAGCTTCCACACCCTTCTCCTCCAAGCCTGTCTAATTCTGGGCACCCATTTTGCCTTGATCCCAAAGTCGCTAACTACTAATCTATGTTGTGGGGTACATTCTTCGCCAGGGTAGGTTTTGGCATTTATAAGCCGCCCTCTTTCCCTATTTCTGGCGAGGATGTAGTCGATTTGGCTAGAGTGTCTGCCGGAACGGTAGGTGACTAGAAAAAAAAAAAAAAAAAAAAACCTTTTATACAGAAAGTACAAAATGCTCCTCATCCTGGATCACAAGTAGTAATTAAGTAGGCAGTATAATTAAACTATGCACAACACCAATACAGTGAAAAAAAAAAAAAAAAGTACATTACCAGAAGTAGAAACTTCTGTCTTCAAATTCATGTTGTTCTATGGGGTGAAGATCTCCTGGATAGAATGCATTGGTGGCTGTTCCTAAACTGGTCTGCTCACACTTCACTAAATCATCAGTCCAACGGTTACCCTTAAAAGGAGATATATGCACATATATTGTTCAATATACATACAAAATATATACATCATGATTTTAACATTTACTTTTCCATGCTCAAATTCATGCTTAAATTCATGCTTAAATTTTGAGAATGAAGTCTCCATACACTGTATCGTTATAAATAGTGCTTTCATATATATATATATATATATACACACACACAAAGTTACAAATGACAAAAGAAATAGTATGATGAAAATTTATTTAACTATAAGAAATTTCAAATATCATGAAGCAGGTAAAGATAATTTATATTATTTTATTTAATAATAAATTACTTGCATGTCTGCATTAATACAAAAAATCTTTTAAAACATACAGATATGTAAATAATTTATAATATAAATTATCTTTACATGCTTTAAGTTATGAAACAATGTGATATTATAAGTTTCTTGTTAAATAAATTTTCCTCATACTATTTCTCTTATTTATAAACCTTATACACTGCTTATCATTTTCTCTTATATTGTACTATATATTCTCTGAGTGGTTGGCGTTAGGAAGGGCATCCAGCTGTAGAAACTCTGCCAAATCAGACTGGAGCCTGGTGTTGCCATCCGGTTTCACCAGTCCTCAGTCAAATCGTCCAACCCATGCTAGCATGGAAAGCGGACGTTAAACGATGATGATGATGATGATGATTCTATATGTTTGTACACTGATACATTAAGGAGCATTTTTACACACACATATACACACACGCGTATATAAACACACACACACACACACATATATATATATACACACACATATTTTCCCCTCAGCTCCTCATCAAGGTTGTCTGCTTTTGTGAGTTGACGGGATTGTTCATTCCCATTCCGGATCCATAAATTCTACAGCAGATAGGGCAGGGAAAATGTCTAGATTGTGCCGGTTGGTTTCAGGGTTCATGCCTATGTCATTTTCCCTTGAGATGGTGGTGTTGATATTGTTTGAAGACTGACTCCTTTACTTTGTCACAGTTACTCTGCCAGGTCTTTCTGTCTTGTGAGAGATTCTCAAAGCTGGGAGAAAGGACTGTTGCAAACTTGAAGAATTTTCTTTAACTGATCTTTGTTTTTTTTTTGTGCCCCATGAGAGCGACCTCCAGTTTCAAGTCTTGGAAGGTGATTTTCAGGCACCCATGCTACATATCCTTCTCAGTGCAGAAGACAACAGTCAAAGATGCATTCAATACTTGTGATTCCTGGATGCTGAAAGATATAGTGGGGAATCTATTGTTCTCAAGAGATGCCAAGAATATTTTGAAAGCACCGAACATGAAAAGCTTCAAGTTGTAAAGTGTCCAGCATTCACTGCCATATAGTGGTGTGGAGATCACAACAGCTCAATATGCAACAATTTTGGCATGAAAACAAAGACCTGAGTTGGCAAATACCTAGGATTTCAGTCTTCCAAACAAAGTAGCAAGTTGATGCAGTTGGTGATATCTTCATCAGTATGTGCCAAATCTGAAATTATACTGCCAAGACAGCAGAAAGATGTGTTTTTCAGAGGTGTATTGTTTACATGCAATTGCTGAGGAAGTGTGTTGCCTGTGAATAATGTCTGCATGACCTTAGTCTTTTTGGGGATTGATGGCACTACAGCTCTCAATGATGAACCAAGCTATCAAGATTGTCAAAGTGACATAGTTGCAGAATGCAATCAGGAAGGAAACTTGGTTTGAAGAAACTGATGATGATTAACAATTCACTGATCCAGAAAATGAAAAGCTACATGTGGATAGTGAGAACTGTAAAGCTACAGGAGACAAACAGAGGGATCTCATAGGAAACTGGGAATATGTTAGAGAAACAAAATGAAAAGGAATATGGAAGACCAACTTGAGTATTTCATTATCTACAAGGTGATAAGACATCTACAAAGAAGCATCAAGAACTAGAGACTAAAAAGCAGCTGTTGCCGAGGAGAGGAAAATTCTAAAAAGAAGCAAGAAAGAGATGGCAGTTATTGGAGTTTATGGTGTTCAAGAACAAAGACAGGCTCACGGTTATGAACAAAAGGGGCTGGAGGAGGTCTGTGAAACCGTTTACATCAATCATTTTAAAATCATCAATGACACTGAATCCTCCATTGTCACAAGTATTTGAAGTGTCACTCATTTTGTTTTAAAGCTGATGAAGAATAAAACCTCTTGAAAAGAGGTTATAATAGCAGAATGTTGAAGAGTGGAGTATAACGACTAAAGAAAAATCTTCCTCTTTCATTGCAACTGATAAGTGAAAGTGGAAAATACCCTTACTGTCAGAGTTGAATATTATTTGGCTTTATAAGAAGGATGATAGGGAAGATCTGCAAAACTATCACCCCATACGCCTCTGTATGACATCCACAGGCTGTTCAGAAAGGTTACAGTCACCAAACTATCACATCTTGACAACCAACAGATGAGGAGCACACAGGTTTTTGGAAGAACAACAGCACAAGAGTATAAGCTGCCTATTTGTGTTACCTTCATTGATCATATTGATAGCACTGAAGTGAATGTGGTGCTGAAGTCTCTAGACTTTAGCATCAAGGCACAATGCATCAAATTCTCAGAGAGGCAAAATTGGGATGTACCACTGATACAGCTCTACTCTTATTGCCCATAAGAATGTGTATATGTATGTATATTCATATGACAAGGGTTGTCAGATAAATTTTTTCCAATGTTATTTGAATTAACACAAAAATTATTCTTATCAGTGTTTTATGGGTTTTTTTTAGTTCTATACTTTTTTGCTGATTGTTTTTGAAATTCAAATAAATTTAACCTCTTTTCAAACATAAAACAATAGAGTGCTAAATAAGCATTTCTTACATCTGCTTCTTTTCACTGTCAAAATTTCAAAAGGTGCCAAAATCATTCAAGATGAGGTAATCCTGAATGCAACAGAAATGTAGGAAAATTGGAGTAGAAAGAGAATGATGGCTCAGATTCAACATTTACAGTTTTAATTTCTCTGAATTGTAAGATAATATTTTAATTTTTTTACTTTAATTGATAATGATGAGATTTCAAACTTTGTGTTAGAAAATACCATACTACAATGTCTATATGAATACCATTATTGGTGCTAGCACCTAACATACTGTATTGAGGCTGGCTAGATTATCCTCATGTTTTAACATCTATCTTCCATGCTAACATGAATTGGCTGGTTTTACAGGATCTGGTGGGTCCAAGTTCCAAGGTCTGCTTTGGCATGGTTTCTATGGCTAGATGCCCTTCCTAATACTAACCACTTTACAGTATGTACTGAGTGTTGTTCTTCTTTCTTGTAACACCAGCATTAGTGAGGTCATCATGCAGCCCAGAAGACTAAGATCTCCCTTGACTGAGTAGGATTACAGTAGAAAAGGAGGAAGCTTTATGCTACGAGTGAAGGGTTAATGTGTGAGAGAAGGAGCCAGAACAGAACAGGTTTCTTGCAATAGAGGACCGACATGGTGATTGACATAATAGAAGAGAAGATGAGAATGGCCATGGTGGAGCTGGAAAGAGATGAAAATAATGATGATGTGTCAAAGTAGGCCCTAACAAATGACAGGAGAAGTGTGGGTGTATAGAGGTTGCAAAAGTGTATGGGAAAGTGGAATATAGTTAGGGATAATGAAAAGGTGAATATAATAAAGAACAAGTGTTAGAGGATAAGGGTTGTAGGAAGAAATTATGTAGGGTTGACGGGTAACCAATGATGAGTTGGAGGAGGTGGGGGATTTATTATTTTTTTTACAAAAACTTTAGTAAAAAAAACAAAAAACAAACTAAACAATGACAACTTCTAGGTCTGTTACATATCGTCTTGCTGAAAAAAATTAAACTCGGTAATATGTTAGAATTTCATAATCCTTGCTCTAATTTCATAGCATTAACCAGAAGAAGGACAATTCACTTCTCCACTGGAGATAATCTGATATCTATTCCTGACTGGTAGAAATAAGTGCAATGCACAAGCCTGCAATAGATTTCAAATAAAAATGTTGGACTACTTTGTGCAAGTAGTCCAACTTTCACCTATTTAACTTTTACATGAATCAACAGAGCATGAAACCTATTCACTACTGGTTATTTAATTACTTGAATAGTTAAATAACTTAATGCAACTTATATTGTGACTGGAAGATGTATTCAGAGTACCATTTGACAACTTCTATTAGGTTTCTGAGCATAGAGAACGTCTGAATGAAATCTACAACAAAGAGGGAGAAAAGCAGCCATTACCAACATCAGAGCAGATGAACTTACTGCATTCATGGTAGAGAGTATCATCTTTTCTATCAAAATCCCCTTCCACACCACCTACAACCCCATTTGTTAATAATTTTAATGCAAAAAGTAGATATAGAATAATTTTTAAATATGGAAATTAAAAACAAAAAACAAAAAAAAAACAAAGGATATTCTTCCAAACAAACAACTATGAAGCAGAAGCGCCATCCAATGCAAGTATTGGGGGCTGCACCAAATGTTAGAAACCAAAAACAAAATACAACTTCATTGTCAGTAGAGTCATCAAACCAAAGAGAGAAAGACTAGAAGTAAAGGAAATAATAGAAGGATTTTGATGATAGGCTTGTGAGGAGTGCCATAGTGTGGAAATAAAGTCCTGAGAGGTGTGGTTCACAATAGCACTTCAATTCCTGGACTATGACATTGGAAATTCATTCATTTATTAATAACCCAGTATGACTAGGAAGAGTCTAGCTGATTCATCATGTAAAATGCTTACTAATGAGTCAAGACCATAGCATGGTTTTGTTAGTCATATCATTGACTCCTTTACACAGTCTGCCTGGCTGTAAATTAGTTAGCAAGACAGGTGTAAACAACAGTAGTTGGCAATGTGTCAGGAACTGATTTGTTGTATCATCAGATCTGCTGAAATAGACCTATGATTTGCAATTAATTAACTGGGATTGATCTATAATAGTACAGCAAATATAAACACCTCCATCTACCTAGGACCATGATGCATGATTGAGTCATGTGATTGTGTGGGGTGAATAATGGAAAAGAGCACACTGAGGTGGCTGAAACAGAGATAATTAAGGCTGGTTCGCCTAAGAAAGTCTATAAGTAAGACTAATATTAACAATTCCACAACCTAACACTACCAAGAATGTATGCAGGGAGATGGAAAAACTAACTGCATCAAAAATACATAATGTAATTTTGATATGGAAGAGTTTATACCAGTTATGTCTCCATCACTTTACACACTAAAATAAAAAGGTTTTATGGAATCAGCTGCAATAAACAGGAGGTTTCATTGCTAAAATAATTTTCTAATCCAATGAGGTTAATTTGATTAAGCAGATTTAAAAAACAAAACAAAACAAAAAAACATTTGAGCGAGATCATTGCCAGTGCCGCCGAACTGGCTCCTGTGCAGGTGACAGGTAAAATACACCATTATGAGAGTGACCATTGCCAGTACCGCTTGACTGGCCTTCGTGCCGGTGGCACGTAAAAGCACCCACTACACTCTTGGAGTGGTTGGCGTTAGGAAGGGCATGTAAACTCTGCCAAATCAGATTGGAACCTGGTGTAGCCATCTGGTTCGCCAGTCCTCAGTCAAATCGTCCAACCCATGCTAGCATGGAAGGCGGACGTTAAACGATGATGATGAGATCTAACACGACAGGAAACATTGGTCAAGAATTTAATACAAATTCTAACCTAATGCTCGGATTTCAGTGAAGTAATAACGATATTTTTACATTGGTATAATTAAATCAATTGAACAAATTCCCCAATATATATAGCTAATATTTATGTTGATTTCCTCAGAACAAGGAAGAGCAGTGTCAGCATGAACAGGAATTGAACTCAAGAATGCAGAACAAATCTAATTGTAAGCCTGTATCTGCTACTCCACCATCCTTTTTCTGTGCTAATAAAAATTTATTACTCATTGTTAAAATGATGTTTAGGAAATATCTGTTTTAACTGGATTCCAGGAAGAAAGCTATGCAGACAGTAGCCTCACTATGATTTTAGGAGCATCAAAAATCAGCAGCAAGATAATGAGAAGTGATATCGTGGAATTGGAGATGACTTTTTACAAAGTGGTTCCACTTGTGATAGAGATGTTACTAACAAGTGTTCTAATCTAAACTTTGCATGTCTATTTCACTCGACAACGAATTATGGGGTACCAGCAGAAACTGGCCTCAGTGTAATATGATCAGATCTATCTAGTGCTTAGAAGAAATAATGTTATTAGCTGTAAATGTTCTAGTGAAGGTTGTAATAAAAATAACATGATAGACTGTTTTTGTTTATATTTACTTATGAAGTCCTCCCCTTCTATCAGAATATCGAATATGTTATTGGACATTTGTGTGTGGTTAGTAGACCAAACTTGTAAAACCTATACAAACGGAAACATGTAAATGTCTCCGAAACTACGAGGAAATTCTGAGAAGCAACGAGAAAAGGATGAGAGAAATCTTCCCCCGGATAGTACGCCAGTTTTTCTGGTCCCTACACAAGTGATCTGTTCAGAATAATAACGAAAACACAGGCAGGAATCTCATAACCCACAAGCAGATAGATCGGTGCTTTATTTACTAAAGTTACTTCAATTCCACCAATTAACGAACAGTTTGTCAAAATTGATGAGTAAATTTACGTACAGCTTGTAAAATTATACAGCAATTAGGATTCAAAATTGTCTTTTTACTTAAACACCACAAACCTTGTAAAGTTTGAGGTTGTCATCAATCCATGTTCTCTATCCAATTACCAGCACATATATTTACATACAAAAACCAAAATGCAACGGGTTGCAGTGTTAGATCACCTTAATGGGTATTGTCAGAAACACAGATTCAATTTCTGACTAGAACGATCTCCATTTAATGCTTAAGGAGGAAAACTTATAAACGTCCACAGCAAGCCGCTATCCACCCTTTAAGAGTTCAAGTGTATGTATGTGAGCGTGTGTGTGGTGTGAAAATAAATACTTCATTGAACTTGATTTCGCTTGGTACCAAACCTAACCTAAATAATTAAAAATTGAAGATTTGGAAAATGTAGAACATAAATAAAAGAACAACGAATGTTTTCAAAGATCCACGGATTCAAATTACACTTTTAATTCTGAGAAGCGTATTCGGATATATCTTCCAATAAAATGAAGCAGAATTTTGGAAATGAGTTACATTTTGACACCACCCCACCAAATATGTATTATTCTCTGTATGTGCGCATATACATACTATAGTATAACAATTTTCATAAAGTTATACAATTCACAAACATGAAGTAATTGTGTATTTTACTCGAAGAAAAAGTTTATTAAAAACTGTCTAAGTTTAATCGCACAAGACGGGGATGGGGAGATCAACATGTTCGTAAAAAATTAAGTTAGATTTATATTTTTAGAACTTAAAAAGATAGACACTTTATATATATATATATATATATATAATACAAAATGGGACAAGAACGCAAAATATCCAGACAGGTGATACAAGGGACAACAAAACATCCAGATAGACTATATATATATATATATATATATATATATATATATATATATGCATATATCCATACATATATGTACATACCTACATCCATATGTATGCATACATGCATATATGGTTATATATATATATATACATTTTTATTAAATCGTTCAAGTCGAAGCCTTCTTTACATAAGCAGAATCGATTGTTATTTAGAATATATACATATTTAACGGTAAAAACTTTAGTGACAAGAACTTTCAACGACAGAAGATGGAAATTGAAAATCGAATACAAAAATTACGACAAAAATCTATATGTAAAAAAACACACACACACACACACACAATCAGTATTATAATTGTAAGTCAGCTTTTATGAATATACAGATATACAAAGATTATATATCTATACACGTATCTACGTATATATATAGTGTGTGTATAATACGTTATATATATATATGTATACTAAAAACTCTAGAAAGAGGACATCTTTTTTGCTTGTTTTTTTTTAATATCGTTTCACTTCCACCAGCTGTTTCAAACGAAATTATCCAATAAACAATCTAACAGTGCACAAGATATTCAAGAGGCACTCACCTGCATTCCGAACCATGGATTCATTTCATATGTAGTTCCATTGGAGATAATCCCGCTGGACATTTCTCCTTTAAAGACCCAAACTTATAAAAGCTTCACTCGAAAATAGTCACATCCGTTTCATTTTCGCCGGAAGTAGTGCAAGTGTCAGTCGATTGAGTCTGCGCAGCCATCATTTTCCTTTCTATTTATTATTAGTATTATTCTTATTACGTTGACGTTTAACCCTAGGCTAGCCTTCATTCAGCAAATCTCTAATGAAAGTCATTCCAGCCATGACTATCTCGTCTGTTTCTCGGGCATTGCGTACCTAGAATACCTTAGTCAATGTTTCCCCCCTTTCCACGAAAGAAGGATGACATTTAGGGAGATTTAATTGCTATTTCTTGCTGGTTGAGCGAACATAGTTCATACTATTTATTATTGTGGGTTTTGTCTTAACCATCAATGGAGAAGTAAATTGAAATCAATTTTGATCAAAATTAATATCTTGCCTAGTTTTTTTTTTCTTTTTCATAAGCGAAACGTCAAATCATAAAGATCCCGTTTTTATCTTTAGATGCTTTATCGTATATTGACAACTTTTTAAAAATATGAATTCAGCATGTTGCGTGAAAAACAAAAATAGCCGCATTAAAAACCAGTGTGAGAGAACATCTACATGATCACTCGATCTGCTAGAAATAGCAACTGAATCCCACTTCACACTCTAAGTGAGGTTGTCTTTGATATACTATAGTAAACAAAAAACAAAACGAGATGATCGTGGCTAGAACGCCTTTGTTCATGTGTCTGCTCGGCCAAAACTGACCGGGTGGGGTTAAACAGACTTCGAGGAATCCAGTTGTAGTCTAGTAAAAAATCGGTTGATAAAGTTATCAGTTTAAATAAGCGACGTTAAATATGCATCTTGTTGGCACTTTGCTCGCCTCTACACTTGTCTCACTGCTAGGAATAGTTTTTTTAATTTTTTTTATTGGTATATTTCTTAGATTAGTTTAATGTAGCCGAGTTGGTTATTTCAATTGGTATGAAATTAAATTAATGACAAAGGAACAGGAAATTGGAAACCAACTACATTTTATCAGAAGAAACACTTTGAGGTTTTTACTGCACTGTTTCTTCCATTTAATCTGTAATTTCTTCAAAGATCTAAAAAAAAGTTACATTTTCCAATCTTGATCAGGAATTCCCTAATTTTTAGGTTGGACTCTTTGGAGAAAAGTAAGAGGTATTCGCATAAGAAAACGTCACGCATCCAGTAAGCTGGAAAAATCGTTAAAATATGGGTTAAAAAGAAAAAAAAAAAGTAACTACTGCTGACTTCAGTACACGTCGGGTTCTTTTATGGAATATGGATCGTGCTTGACTGAATTGTGTAAAGGAGTCCTGTGTATTTGCAGATATGTTGTAATATTCACACCTTTCGAAAGGACATCATCAGCTAACTTGTACTTGTAAAATTGTCTTTTATTGCTAATTGTACAAATTATCCTACCGATGGAATAGATTATTATAAATCACGAGGAAAAGAAAAGTAGTTGAGCTTACTTTTACAAATGTTGAATAACTTCAAATGATGTTTTTAATTATTTAGTCTAAAAAGAGGTAATAAAGTCTAAAAGAAAAGGAGAGCATTGCACTTCTGTCCCAGCTGTCTTAGTTTTTCCTCTTTCCATAGCAGATAAAACCCAACACATATTTCTCCTCAATAAATTTTGGATCTTATGCCCATGTAAGAAAAAATAGATGAGCTTCAGTAAAGAGACACTACATAGAATGAGGCTGATATAGTTAATATTCAGTATAAGCATTTGTAGGTTATTAGCAGGAGTGAACCATGTGTGTGTAGAGAGAGATAGGCACTTAAAACATTGCTTGCGGAAGAAAAATTGGATAAGTGCTTATTACAAGTTTTAAGGAGTGAGACAGTAGGGATCTAGAGAGGAAGTCAAACAAGCGACAAATGGTTTTAGATGAAAGACAGTGTACAATAAATAGTGTAAGTATCTTGAGAGAAAAGCTGAACATAAGAAGCGTCAGTATGGTGTGCAAGAGAGACGATTGCGCTGGTTTGGACATGTGGTGAGAATGAATGAGGATAGCTGCGTAAAAAAGTGCCACTCCCTAACAGTTGAGGGAACCCGTGGAAGAGGTAGGCCCAAGAAGACCTGGGCTGAGGTGGTGAGGCAAGACCTTCGAACATTGGGCCTCACCGAGGCGATGACTACTGACCGAGACCTTTGGAAATGTACTGTGCGTGAGAAGACCCGGCAAGCCAAGTGAGATCGTTGCCAGTGCCCCTGGACTGGCTCTTGTGCGGGTGGCACATAAGATGTACCATCCTGAACGTGACCGTTGCCAGTACCGCCTGACTGGCCTTGTAGGGTTTTCGAGCGAGATCGTTGCCAGTGCCCCTGGACTGGCTCTTGTGCGGGTGGCACATAAAAGACACCATTTCGAACGTGGCCGTTTTCGTGCGGGTGACACGTAAAAGCACCCACTACACTCTCTGAGTGGTTGGCGTTAGGAAGGGCATCCAGCTGTAGAAACTCTGCCAAATTAGATTGGAGCCTGGTGTAGCCATCCGGTTGCACCAGTCCTCAGTCAAATCGTCCAACCCATGCTAGCATGGAAAGCGGACGTTAAACGATGATGATGATGATTGTATAACCGATGTGGTAAAAGCTGAAGAGGTAAATACTTAGATTGGAAGAAGTTCTGAACAGTTCAACTTGAATTCACACAGTATCACAGATCTATTCAATTTGGTTATAAATTTACGATTTTTTTAAAAAGTGTATGTTATACACTAACTCTTCACGAACAATCTATTCTAAAAATAAAAAAAAGTATTTTCGAAGAGGAATATTTCAAGTTGTCCATTCTTTAAATCTTTCAAATAGTTTCACGAATGTTATAAATTTAATTGCATGTTATTTTGATAATAATGATCACCTATAGCACAAGGCCACAAATTTATAAGGGAATGATGTAGTCAATCGATTTGAATTTACGATTGATATTTTATTGATACCAGACACCATGAAAGACAATATCCACCTTCTAAAGGTGAGCACCGTTAATCGAAATGTTAACTTCGTTAACTGTTAATCTGTTAACCAATAAGTTAACTTGGATAACTGCTAATCAGTTAATTCTTTAAAAATGTAACGGAAATTATCGATAAACTGTTAACATTAATTTTTATTACAGCAAAAATTCAGTTTTGCTCTAAAAACACCTTTAAAAAGTGCCATAACTATAAAAGCAGCCTTTATTGGCCTTTTTAAGGGCTTTAGAACCCCAAAACTATAGTTTTTTTTTTTTTGCTTTAGAGTTTAAAAAATGCTAATTTTATAGTTTTAACTTTTAAAAGACCTAAAAACGGCTGATTTCATAGTTTTTGCTCCCTTTGTTTTAAGGGTTTAAAGGCTTTTAGAGCTAGAAAAAGGTAAAAAAAAAAAAGAAAAGAAAACTCAAATGAAACACAGTAATACAGGGTGTCCACAAAGTCTGAGTACATGTTGTAAATAAAGTCATGACATAAACAATTAAATATAAGAAATAATTTCTTAAAGTATGTGTTAATCCCCATGTGGGTACATAGAGTAAATAAAATCATAACATAAACAATTGAATATTAGAAATAATAATTTCTTAAAGTATGTATTAATCTCCATGTAGCCAGACTTTGTGGACACCCTGTAGTATTAAACAGATTATACTGGCACCAAAAAAGTTTATTGATAAAGTAGCTGTAAAAAAATATGAAAAATACGATATATACATAATTTAATTTTTCCTTTTCTTCTCTCCATTTTGTTCCTGAGAGGCATGTTGCCCTTCATGAAAATTAGTATTGCAAAGTTTTCGTCAGACAGGATGATCTGTTGGCCCTCAAGATGTCCTTGCCCATAGAGAACAAACGCTCCACTGAAGTACTGGAGTGGGTGGCTGTGTTGAACTTGATGAACAAGTCCACCAACATTTGCTCACCCAAGAAGGCAGCATCTGTCAGCAAGTCCTTGAAGTTGGTCTCCGACCAGATGCTGGGCCTTGTCCTTGAGTGACCTGTGGTTCCTGCTGCTCTCTTTTGGCTGGGTAACATCACTGAAGAAGTCATCCTCCTTCTCTTTGTTGTTGCTGCTCACTTCGTCAGACTGCTACCTCATGGCCTCATTGACCTTACCCTCCATGCTTTTCCTCACCTTAGCGACCTTGGTGTTGTCATACTTATCCAACCAGATGAAACGAAACTTGGGGTGGAAGACAGCAGCCAGCTGGTATTCCTCATCCTCCAGGAGGCTCCTAACGGAAGTTAACTCAAGAAGTTAAATATAATGGAAGTTAATTAGTCCGATAATGATTTCCAAAGTTAACTTGAAAAGTAAAATCGTTCACGAAAATATTAACTTAGTTAATTAGCAATTAACGGTTTAGTGCCCAGATTTGCCACCTCCTCAGAACAGGATTTGAACTGGGAACGTAGAAAGTCAAAAATGCTTTATAGCCTACGTTTCTATCATTCCACGGTCTTCTTGATTTGTCGGGACTATTCCAACTGACATGTGATACAGAATCAATAATTTATAGCATGGGCATTAGTAAAATATAGAGATGATATCGGTTTTGGTGGACGCTTGTCACTCATCATCTCAGTCTCTGGTCACGGACGAGTTTTTATCTCTCTCTGATCTTTCTCCTGCTACTAAAATGATTTTTTGTTATTGGAAGTGGCTAGTCTTCATTCAGGTGCTCGCTTCTCGACATATTCTCAAGAATACTGTACCGACCACTTCGCTCTCGCACTACCATTTCCTCTCCAAAACGTCGACCTTCTGGAATTACTCCCCGGTACACATTTTATTTTGCGATCGTTAAGTTGCATTCTTTCAAAAAGAGCAACAATCCTATCGGTTTCACTGGTCTCAGAGTTTGTGAACAACATGGGCACAACCCATTCTTCCAGATCAAAAGAAAACAAATAAAAACAACAAAAATAACGTTCTATTCTCGACATTACAATACTGATTATAAGACATGCAATCCCCGTGAATTAGTGGTTCGGCAAAACAATTCAATAGAATATGTACCAGGCTTTAAAAAGTTATGGGGTCGATTCATTCGACTAAACCCTTCAGGGTACTGCTTCAGCATGGTCGCAGTCTAATGAATGAAACATAAAAGAATCTAAAGACTTTTTTGTGACATCAGTTAAGCTGTCAGAATCCTTAGAGCGTCGGAAAAGTGCCTTGCAGCATCTGTTCCGTCTCTTTACCTTCTGAGTTTGGCCCTACCGAGATTAATTTTGCTTTTCATCTTTTCATGATCGATAAAATAAAGTACCAACTGAGTTCTGGAGTCAATGGTATCGACAACCCCACCCCAAATTGCTGGTCTTGTGACTAAATCAAAAACAAAACAACAAAATTACAATTGCAGCGTGGAAGGTGTTTATAAGCCATTTGAAAACACCTTTCACGCTGCAATTGTTTTTGTTTCAGCATACGATCTCAGCTCAGGTCACTTGTTATGCAAGTACATTTCCGTAAACACATTATTACGTTTATTTAGTGTGATGAGAAAGCATTATTTAATAACAAACAATAACACTGTTTAGAGGAGGGGTTCTCAACCATTTTCTTTTATCTATGGACAGCTTGATTACTATTTTATTCTGGTGGACCCCTATAGCCATTCGATGTTTAAAAACTAGTTTTATAGGAACTTCTTTCAAAATTCGTATTTTGATTTTTCACACATAAGCTTGTATAGGATGAACTATGTAAAATGTTAAAGAAACCTAGCTGCTTCTTGCAATGCATACATTTAAAGCAAGAGTTGGAAAAAATGCCTCGAGAAATTTATTCCGTCGCAGTCAACTATGCCTTTCGTCCATTGTGGAGCTGAGTATATACAATAAACAACCAGTCAATTACCAATGTTGATGATACTGGCCATCCTTCTTTACTCAAAACTGCTGACCTTGTACTTAAATCAGAAACAAATATTAATTAGCCAGAACAGCAGCACCGGTGAGGCCTGTGTGGTTGATGCAGTTCGAAATTTTCTGTAAATTCTGACTAAATGGTTTAGTAAAAAGTGGTTAAATATATTCAAATGCCTTCCCCTCCATTTAATTTCACTCAATAAAAGTCAATGTATGCGTAGAAAAACAGCACCCAACGACGTTGAGGAATCCAGTTGATCCGATCAACGGAACAGCTTGCTCGTGAAATTAACATGCAAGTGATTGAGCACTCCACAGACACGTGTACCCTTATATACCGGGTATATTCAGCGTGACACAGTGTGACAAGGCTGACCCTTTGAATTACAGGCACAACAGAAACAGGAAGTAAGAGAAAGTTGTGGTGAAAGAGTACACTAGGGTTCGCCACCATCCCCTGCCGGAGCCTCGTGAAGCTTTAGGTGTATTCACTCAATAAACACTCACAACGCCTGGTCGGGGAATCGAAACCGCGATCCTATGACCGCGAGTCCGCTGCCTTATCCACTGGGCCATGGCGCCTCCACCAAGAAATAGGTATCATTCGTGGAAAAATAACACGATAACGATATTGTACGTAATAAAAAGAAGATCGAACAAAGGGAGATAACCTTGCTTAAAACTATTTCACTTCCTCTTCCTGCTACTTTTCCTCCTCCACACTGCCGCATAAAAGCGAAAATGGCTTCTGATTCAAGCGATGGTCGTGTACAGAAAATGGAAGTGGATTACTCATCCACCGTCGATGAAAAAGTACCAAAATGTGAGAAAATGGCCAAGGTAAAAAAAGAAGAAAATATAAAATCATTATTGTTGATGAAACTTTTATCTTACCATTGTTGTTACTCCTCTGCAAACCCGTAAACGTTGTACGTTAAGAGTTATCTTCCTATTTTAATGTAATATAGTAAAATGCTTTGTCATACTTATTCTCCAAACAGCGGTACATTCTCTCTATTCTATATTTATAGATGTATAAATGCTTGTGAAGACATGAATAATAAAATAAATATATATAAAATCATGTGTCTTCCATGCAAAAATTTACTTGCTTTATCATTTAAAGATTCTTCCCTCGCCTTTTCTTTAAAGTATTCTAAAAATCATTAACCAGCGATAGAAAGACTATGTTGTAAAATTGCCGGTGAATTGAATATAATCTGATATTCGATTCCTGGTTGTGTAATTGTATCACATCACATGGGTTATTAAATGATTTATTGGTTCTTCTATAAATATGGGGCCTTGTAGTCACGTAAGAAACGTGTATGCTAGTTTGATGTTTAACTCCAGTTTAGAACCGACCGTTTACCATCCCGTTTTCTATCTATGAAAGTGTATCTATGGCTATGTTATATAATGTGTCGGTAGTCTTGTATCATCTGCATCTCTGTTACAGGAATTAAAAAGAAAAAAAAACCTCGTTAATAGGTGCAAAGTATCCGTCCCTCTTTTTTTTCACAGGAAGGGTGCAATATGAAGTAAATTTTGCTAATATTGTAGCAAGTTGAGTAAACGACGCACAGACGTGCATGTCTTTGTAGTTAACAAAAAAGAAGCCAGTCCTAATCGAGAAAGTCTGTAATCAAAAGGTTTCCAGTTGTGACCATCCTGTCTATTTTTTAGGCATACTTTATCTCAGACCACATAATCCAGTGTATTTCCTTTCGTTTAAGGTGGTGGTGATTGGGGGGTATTTGGTTGCTATATGTAGGATGTCGAACGACCACATAAAAGTCCCATTGTTGTAAATGTAATGATGAAATGAACGTGTAAATATTTTTCGTTGTTCTGCTATTTCCCTTTTGTACTAGTATTCTTGGTAAATTGAATGTAACCGTTTACTATTTTTCAGCAAGGAAATCTGACTGAGGCCATAGATATGTTATTGTCTTTAGAGAAACAAACTCGAACTGTAAGTAATTCAGTTTTTAAAAATTCTTTTTTACAAAACATAATACAACTTTTGTATGTAACAGTAGGCCCACACACACAGGTATTGCCGACCGGTTGAGAAGTTTGCTTCACAATCATCTGGTTTTGAGTTTAGTTCCATTATGTAGCATCTTCAGAAAATGTCTTCTATTATAGCTCCAGGTCGACTAAAGCCTTCTTAGTTGATCTGGGAGATGCTAAATGAAATAAGTCCATCGTGTGCCTGTGTAAGTTTATTACTTTGTACTAGCTGTAAAGAAGTATTGTCATTTTACAAGTGTCATTTGTTTGCAGTCTTCTATGAAAACATGCCTAGCCATTGCGCTGTTCATGTTCAAAGTAATAGGGGGAATATTACCTTGCTTGGAAACGGGTGTTGGCTACAAGATGAGCATCTAGCTGCAGAAAATCTGCCTCAACAAATTTCAAGTGACTCCTACAAGTATGCAAAAACTTGATGCTAAAACAATAATGATGGTATGAATAAATATACACATATGTGCATGCTTTATACAGATGTTAACACCTTGTCTTTATATACAATGCTAGTCATTATATAAAATTTTAAATTACATGATGAGTGCTGTTCCATATGACTTGAGCAGGAATCTGAAGTACATTTTTTTCTTATAGCATTATAGGAAACTTTTGTGCTATTTGTTTGGTGCTGTATTCAATGAATTTGAAATGCTTCAAATATGCCATTACAGCTACACATATCTTAGAGAGCGGGGAATATGTATTTGCGAAATTTGAAAATATATATATTAGTTGCCATATACTTCATATTAAGTTACTATATATTGCATATTTTCTATTATAGTTTTAGTAATTTGCATGCAAACATTCATGCAAAGGTGTTTGAATGTAATTGTGATTGACTATAAATATGTTTGTCTGTGTGTGCTTACATACAAGTGTCTGTGTATCTCAAAGTAATCAAATCTAAATATTCATTTTACCTTTCATTCACCAAGGGTGCTGATACTCACTCAACCAGTAGGATTTTGGTAGCTATAGTGAAGCTTTGCTTTGAAGCGTCTAACTGGGGACTGCTTAACGAACACATTGTGCTACTTACCAAGAAGCGTGGACAAATCAAACAGGTAAGCAGATAAAATCTTTATGAAGAGAGGTTATAATGTCAGAAATGATAGAAGGCCAGAATAAATGCTTCACAGTATTTGGTTTAATCTCTGTTTCAAGTTCAAATCTTGTTAAAATCATCTTTGCTTTTTATCCTTCCTCCAGTCAAGGACTGGTGTTCAATTTAATTGAACAACATCCCATTTCATTTGTAGTCTTGTTAGAAATGTTATTTTTGTTAAAAGTGATAACAAGGTGAAATAATGGAACACTGAAAATAAGTACCAGTTGATCACTGGGGTTGATGTAATCGACTAACCCTCTCCCCTTAAATAGCTAGTCTTGTGCCAAAATTTGAAACCAATATTTACTCTGAGTTCTGAGATTAAATCCTTTTGGGCTGATAAAATATATACCTAATGTAATGAAGTTGATTTAATTTGTGCATTCCATTGTAAGAAATCACTAGTATTGTCTTTCAGTTTAATGTATCTGTTCAGTTTTACTTATCTTAATGGACTGTTATAATCAATTTTGGGTTGTGGCTGAATTCTTACAGCATATGTGTGTGTGTGTGTGTGTCTAGAGAAAGAGGGTGTTAGTTTGTCATTTAAAGAGGCTCATTTCTGAAAGTTTGTCATTTAAGTTTTTTTTTCTGTGGCAGAATATTCCTAAGGATATAAGTTCTTCCAAAAGTACTATTTTCTTCAATTCTTGGGCTGTTCTATTTTTCATGCCCAGAGCCCTTATTAATGATCCTTATTATCATTGTTGTTATTGTTGAATAGGGCAGTGGATTGACAGGATCTTAAGTGTCAGACAATGCCCTGTGATATTTAGTTACATTTCATAATCTGAGTTCAAATCTTGCCAAAATCACTTTTGCCTTTCATCTTTTTAGGGTCAATAAAATAAAGTACCAGTCATGTACTGGAGCTAATGGCATCGACCTAATCCTTGCCACCAAAAATTTCAGGTCTTGAATCTATATAAGAACCAATTCTTTGTGAGTATTAGATGAAATTCTTTGTGGTTTCAGTTAGATCATTTTTACATTTAAGTTCAAATCCCACTGAAGTCAACATTGCATTTTATTCTCCTGGTGTTCATAAATAAGTTCCAGTTAAATACTGAGTTGATTTGACTATGCCCACTTCCAAAATTTGTTGATTTAGTGCCTGTTAGAACAATCATCATTTAATGTCCAGTTTTCCATACTGGCATGGGTTGGATGAGTTGGCAATCCAGAGAGCCACACCAGGCTCCAACTGTGTTTTGGCTTGGTTTTTATGGCTGGATGCCCTTCCTGACACTAACTATTTTACAGTGTGTACTGGGTGCCTTTTTATATGGCACCATTGTTATTATTTGTGAGTTGGTAGAAGCAGTGTTGAATACAGAAACTCGTACAAAGTTTGCCCTATTTTGTATAAATTGTAATTTTTATTATTTATTTGAAAACAGGCTGTAACAAAAATGATTCAAGAAGCTTGTACCTATGTTGAGAAAACCCCTAACCAAGAAGAGAAACTAAAGTTGATTGATACCCTTAGAACTGTTACTGCTGGCAAGGTGAGTAACTATTGTTTTTCTATTTCTGCCCTCTACTTATCTTTCCACCCGACAATCCCTACAGATCGTTTTGAAATAGTCAAAATCATTTCATAAAACTGGTTACTTTGAACCTTTTGCTATGGACAGGTAAGTTGTTACAGTGTGAATCTTTGACCAGAAAGATTGACAGCTCATAATCCTATTCACTGTTAGTGTACTAACTGGATAAAAAATGTTCTTGTGGATATGGCATGGTCTGTCAGCTCTTAGGGCTTGACTCTAAATTTATTACAAGTGTTCCATTGTTGTTATTTATTCCCAGGTCAGCTTTAATTGAATACTTCTATGATCAAAGGCTTTCCAGCCAAGACTTTCCTGTTTTTTTCTCTTTGTGTGTGTGTGTGTGTGTATATATTTTGGACTACATTGTCCAATGTTTTATACTTTTTAAGGGGTAAGATGTAATTTGAAGGAGATTTTTGCTGCTATTTCTAGCAGGTTGAGTGACCGAATTTATACCCTATTTTTATATAACTTTCACTGTGTTACTTCAGATTTATGTTGAGATTGAGAGAGCTCGCCTTACTCGTATCTTAGCCAAAATCAAAGAAGATGAAAACAACATAAGTGAGGCTGCCAACATATTACAAGAACTCCAGGTAAAGATAATTCCTTTCTTCTCTTTTATGTGTTTACTTTATCTTAGAGATATATTATTTGGTCTGCTCTCCACTGATAACCAAATAATAGTATATAGAATTCAGTACTGATTAATTTTGAATGTACCTAAATCATTAAAGAGGTAAGCAGTATTCAGTTAAAACCACTTAATTTATTACTATTCATCTTCACTAATTATGTTGAGGATATAATAATCATCATCATCGTTTAACATTTGCTTTCCATGCTGGCATGGGTTGGACGGTTTGACTGAGGACTGATGAGCCAGATGGCTGCACCAGGCTCCAATCTGATCTGGCAGAGTTTCTACAGCTAGATGGCCTTCCTAATGCCAACCACTCTGAGAGTGTAGTGGGTGCTTTTACGTGCCACTGGCATGAGGGCCAGTCAGGCGATACTGGCGATGGCCACGCTCAAATGGTGTTTGAAAATATGTCCTTCTGTTGAAATGAAATTTCAGTAGATTTCTATATCTTTGTGCAACTGAGGATTGCTCTGCATTTTACATTTGATGTAATGTTCACATTGCTTAAATAAATGGAGTCGCATGAAATGATCGTACTGCTTTAGCTTTCGATATCCTTGTTGCATATTTTGATTTTAATCACCTTATTTTGGAATTCTATGGATAATACCATACTTAATTCTGTTGCCTAAACTTAAGTACCATATTCACCTTCAATCTATCTATCTATATCTATATTTATTTATTTATTTATTTATTGTCATGACTGGCAAATTTCATTATAGTTTGTGCAATCGTAACTGACTCAATGCTAAACAGCAACCTCTGTTTCCTCTACATCAATGGCTATCGGCTTTTCTTCCTCAGTCATTTACCTGCTTCAGTTTCACCATTTACCTCCTTATTCCCTTGCAAAGATATGTTAGATATTCTTTATATATCAAAGTCTGTGTTACTGCTAAAATGATATCTTTAAGATAGCATGTTAGTGCTAATATTGTGCTTAGGAGAAAGCAGTGAGCTGGCAGAATTGTCAGGTGGAGTGCTTAGCAGAATTTCGCCTGTCTTTGCATTCTGAGTTCAAATTCTGCCAGAGTCAATTTAGCCTTTCATCCTTTCAGGGTCGATAAAATAAGTACTGGTACTTATTTTATTGACAGAGCCCCTCCCTCAAACCAGCTGGCCTTCTTCCAAAATTGGAAACAAATGTGCTAGGGGAATATTAGTAATATGCTGAGTTCAGGTCAATTGGGGTGGGGGTGGGGTTTAATATGCTGTCTATTTGAAGAAGTATTATTTTTTGACCAAACTGTCCAAAATTCAAACAATGAATATTTTTTGTTTTCTTTTCATTTATTTCCAGGTTGAAACTTTTGGTTCCATGGACAAAAAGGAGAAAGTGGAATTTATTTTGGAACAGATGAGGTTGTGTTTAGCCAAGAAGGATTACATTCGCACCCAGATCATCAGTAAAAAGATCAGCACCAAATTCTTTGATGAAAAAGACACTACAGTAAGTGAGATCTCATCCATTGCTACTAGATTTTTCCCCTTGAATGATGATGACTTCTGTTGTTGTTTAGTTCCAGTTCAACTTTGATTGTGCAGACTTAAGAAATATATCATTCAAACCATGACCATCATGTTCTTTTGTATATCTAGAATTACTTTGTCCAGTGTGACCTTTTTTTAAGGTAGTAGGTGTGATCTGAGCGCTATGTCTAGCAGGATACATAACAGCAATAGAGATGCTTCAATGGCTTATAACTACTGTTATTTCTATTTCACTCTGTTACAATTATTTCTCCATATTTGGATGTATGCCAATGGGTATTGTAAATCTGAACATTTCGATTGACCTTATGAAGACAATTAGTTAAAATGGGAAATGGTTTGGCTTTGTGACAGGAAAGGGTACTGCTGATGCTTTCTTAGTGTGACAATTGTTGGAGAGATGCATAACTAAGAGTAAACCCCCTCTACCTACATATCATTGATTTGGAGAAGTCCTTTAACAAAGAACCTTGCCTTGTAATCTGGTGGTGGCTAAGGAAACTGAGAATAGATGAATGATTTGTGAGGGCCATACAAGCCATATACAGATTCACAGTCGGCAATTAATTTAACAAATTTATCATGCAAGTAGGAGTTTATCAGGATCCAATTTTTAGCTTTCACCTGTTTAGTATAGTCCTCCAACCAGAAAGAGAATAGTTATAGACTGGAGGATTATAATAAATATTTTTATACTGTTTAAAAGGTAATCACCTTTTCTTGTTGACCTGTATTCACTTCATCTAGAAATTTCTTGTATATGTTGTATACTAGATTTTTCATATCAAAGACTCTGAATTTCATTTCATTCCGTGAAGAAATTTGTCCTTACTAGATATTAGCTTTTTCATAAGATAAGAGTTCTTCCTTAGCAGAGACTGTCTTCTTCTCAAGAGGTGTAATCCACCTCATATTCCTGTAGCTTTATACATAATACACCTGTGTTCTGAATATGCTTAGTTCTTATAAACTGAATTTGTTGAACATTTAAAAAGAAATTCCAAATCAAGAGTTAAAAAGCTTCAAAGTAAACTTTGCAAAGATTAAAGATTTTACTAAGAAAGAAGGCAGAAAAACAGTTATACAGTGTGCCTGGCATGGAATGACTAGCAGATTGATAGAGAAAAGAGACTTTGTATGTGATAGATGCATAGAAGTGGTCAATAGGAAGAATATATATAAAATAAATACCTTCAAATGTTTGGAAAGCTTACCAGAAATAGTTGATAGCCCTTATTACCTAGGTGATCTAATTAGTAGTATAGATTTGTTTTCCAAAAGCATAGTAACCAGAATAAGAATTAGTTGGAGCTGTTACTTCTACTGGCAACAAATGATTTTTCTCTCCGAGTGAAGGGAAGTTAATATAATGTTTATGTACAAAGTGCAATACTTCATGGTAGCAGAATATATGCCTTGAATGCAGATAAGTAGCAAAGACCAGAAAGAAATGAAGTACTCTGCTCTGTGTATTGTTAGTGTGCATGAAGAAGAATCAGAAATGTTATTTGAATCCCGTTACGGTTCCATTTTTGTTCACAGCTATTTTGTTGTAATCAATACCATATCTATCCAATATTTATATTCAAATTTACAATGAAAGTAAACAAACAAAGTTTGTTCTTTTTTAGAAGCGTTGAGATGTATTGTAAGATACAGAAATAAATTTATTTCTCAAATGCGTGATAATGCTATAAATAGCGTGATTCAAATTCAAAATTTAACGTTAGCATCTTATGAAGCTAAATTTATAAGTTCTAAAATTGCAGAAGAATTCCTTGCTGGGCAGTTTAGTTTAATGGTAAAACACTTGATGCGTAATCACTGAGATGTGAGTTCGAGTCTCATGACTGGCCAGTAACGTATCTTTAAATTAATGGATAATTTATCCTGATCACGCTATTTATAGCATTATCATGCATTTGAGAAATATTTATATGTAATTATTACACACACACACACACACACACACACACACACACACACACACACACACACACACACACACACACACACACACACACACACACACACTCAAACCCATCCATCTATCTCAGGATCTCGAATTAAGAAATTCTTATACCTAAACATGTATATTTATATAATTAGTTATTTTTATTTCATTGACAGGATCTAAAGCTGAAATATTACCAGCTGATGATAGAACTTGATGAACACGATGGGTCATACCTTGCCATCTGTAAGCATTACCGAGCAGTTTATGACACCTCTGCCATCCAAGAAGACAAAGAGAAAATGGCATCGGTGAGAACACACTGGTCTTTCTTTTTTCTTTTTATTTTTTGTCAGTATTACTGTGGTGTGATATGCTGTACCTAATGCTAACTAATCAACTTTCTGTTCTATGAATTTGGTAATGTTAAATAACCCACTTGTTTGTCCATAAAGGATCATGGTTTCTCATTCTTCATAGTAACATGTTGTTTGTAATTCATCCCCTGACTGGCTCCTCTGCCAGTGGCATGTAGAAAGCACCGTCTGAACATGGCCAATGCCAGTATCCCCTGACTGGCCCCTGTGCCGATGGCACGTAAAAAGGACTATCCGAACGTGATCGATGCCAGGCCTGCCTGACTGGCTCCTGTGCCGGTAGCATGTAAAAAGTACCCACTACACTCTTGGAGTGGTTGGCGTTAGGAAGGGCATCCAGCTGTAGAAACATTGCCGGATCAGATTGGAGCCTGGTGCAGCCACTCTCTCTCTCTCCAGACCTTAGTCAAACCATCCAACCCATGCCAGCATGGAAAACAGATGTTAAACGATGATGATGATTTAAGATCATGTTTGTAATGAACTCTTGGGTATCAAAAAAGTAATCAATGAATTTAACTTGTCAATGTGGTTAATGTAGCTGTATGTAAAACAGTTTGTGTTGAGAGTAACAAAAATCTAATTAGAAATACTCATATGATAAAAAATTAAAAATCAAACATTAACTTTTCCACTGATTGGAAGAAGGAGACTTTGTTGCTTGTGCTGGGAAAGTCGAAAGAGAAAGAAAGTGTCATAATGATTGGTAGATTAGATTGTTAAATATCTAGGTGGGAGATCAATATAGTGAGTCTTGTTAGATGACAGGCAGTCATAAATAGTTAAATATTGGGAGGGATTGGTGTAGAGAAAGTGGGGTAAAAGAAAATCTTGTACCTGTGTTCTTTGCCTGTGAGGAACCTAACGGAACCTCCTCTCCACCTTACTTCTTGGAGGCAGCAGATATCGACACATCTCTGTTCAAGCATCAAGTGTGGGACACTTACAGCGCCTAGGTTTCCCAAGCGGTCACCCATCTAAGTACTCACTAAGCTCGACGTTGCTTAACTTCGGTGATCAGACGAGAACCGATGCTCTCAGTGTGATATGGCCAGATATTTTAAGATTTCTTCCTCAAATAAAAATTGTGAACGAGACAAATACTTCAGAGGAAAATTCCAATTGGAGCAGTTACCCAGTAAAAATAATAACATTAAACAGTAAAGATACAATGCAGAAGAAGGAGATGAATTATTAGTATTATTATATTACTGAAGACTGAGTTTTTTGCCATGTCTTTCAATAATGTCACTAATTCTTTTCAGGCTTCCTTTTGTGTGACTTTTTCTGAGTTAGATGTTATTTTTGTACTTTTACACATCTTTGATAGTATATGAAAATAGGAATCGGATACATAGTTGCCTGCAAAACTTAGATATTTTTCTTTTTTTCCCTGATGAGATGTAAAAGACATTATAAGAGAGAGAGAGAATCAGGCTAATTAGAATTTTTATTAACTGTATTTTTTTTTCCTTAAAATTTCAGGCCTTGAAATGTGTTATACTTTACCTTATTTTGGCTCCATATGACAATGAACAGTCAGATTTACTTCATAGAATTGGAGAGGAGAAGAATCTTAATGAAATTCCTAAATACAAGTAAATATGTATTTAGTTTGCCTTGCTTTCTCATTTTCTTTTCATCTCTCTCTTCTTTCTCATTCACACAGAAGATAAATAGACAGACATTGATTTTATAACCTGACTTTATACTTCTCCTTTTTTGCCTTTATAGAGAGCTGCATAGTTTGTTTACAACAAGTGAACTTATTTACTGGAAACAGTTGTGCGCTGATTTTGAAACTGAATTAAAAGAAGGTTCTAAAGATTGTCCAGCTACACATGTTTTTGATGTTAACTCTCCTGCTTCCAAAAAAAGATGGCAGGACCTGAAAAATCGAGTTGTAGAACACGTAAGTACTGTAGTTTTTTTCCATATATTTTTCTCTTAATTACTAATGTAGCAATTGAGAAAAATCAATGAGTGCTCTGTTGGATGTGCAAAGTTCAAGTACAGTTAAATTGATTAAGTGGCTGTATATTAAATATATATTTATTTTCGTCTGCAATAGAGATAGCTGTACATGTATGTTGGTTGGAAAAGTGTTGTGATATAACAATAGAAATAGATTGAGAAAGAGTTTTGAAGAAATAGCTAAGGATGATCCATTCACAGTTGTTGGAAGTGTAATTCAAAATTTTTTTAAACCATTGTAATGGTTTATATTTATCTGTTGAAATTTGCATAAAATATGTAAAGATTATGACGAAATGATAGAATGTGAGACTTGCAAATGTACCATCTTTCTTTGGCTGTTGCCAGTACCGCCTGACTGGCCTCCGTAGGATTTTCGAGCGAGATCGTTGCCAGTGCCCCTGGACTGGCTTGTGCGGGTGGCACATAAAAGACACCATTTCGAGCGTGGCCGTTGCCAGTATCGCCTGACTGGCCTTCGTGCAGGTGACACGTAAAAGCACCTACTACACTCTCTGAGTGGTTGGCGTTAAGGAAGGGCATCCAGCTGTAGAAACTCTGCCAAATTTAGATTGGAGCCTGGTGTTGCCATCCGGTTTCACCAGTCCTCAGTCAAGTCGTCCAACCCATGCTAGCATGGAAAGCGGACGTTAAACGATGATGATGATGATGAAAGAAGGGACTGTGCTTATGGCTGATGTTTCTCAAGTTGAAGGTTGGAGAAAATGTTAAGGGAGGGTATTTCAGAGGGCCGATGTTTTGGAAGTGAAGTCCTTGAAAGAGTGGTTTGTATGGAGTCTTGGAGAGGAGATCAATATCATTGACAAGCATAAGAGACATGTGTGAATTAGTATTTGAGTGGAAGTTGCATGAAATCACCTAGCACTGAGGAGCTGAAGTACTTTCTGTTCAGTATTTTTTGGCTTAAAAGAGGAAGGCCCCTGTTTGTGATATAATTTTGGCTGTATTGAGGTCATGTGTTTGCCAGGAGAGATCTTCAGTAATGTCAAGATCTGGTATTTGAAGCCAACTTCAGGTGCCTAATTTTATGTTAATTGAGGGTAGGATAGTGATTAGTGATTGTGTCTTGGTACTTTTGAAGGAGACAAATCTGAATCAAACCCTGGGGTAACCAGAAGTTATAGAATGGAGATCTGCAAGAGCTTCAACAGTAGATGATACAATGTTACAATCTGACAAGAACCTACTAATCTAAGTGATGAGACGCATGGGTTCTAGTGATGGATAGTTTGTGTGTCAAACAGAATGATTAGGAGTTAACGGGAAAGTGCAGATGGCTGACTCAATAAGATATTGAATAATTAACAATGAAAATTAGGATTTCGACTTCATCACTGGCTTTGTGCTGTGTCTATGACCAAGATCCCAAATTCTCTGAATAGGTCCTTTATAATGGTACAATTCATTGTTGAAAGTAATTACAATGTAAAACTAATGACTAGTTTTTATTACTGTGTTGACTTATGGGAAAATTAACTCAGTTGACTGACAGTATATTCAAGTGATTTAACTTAGTTTCTAAGTACTACAGAAACCACAGATATTGGAGTGCCTATGCACTCCAATATAAAATATTTGAAATTGAATGTCATTTTCTTTTTTTGTAGAATATTCGTGTGATGGCAAAATATTATACCAGGGTACGAATGAATAGGATGGCCCAACTACTTGATCTCTCAGAAGATGTAAGTACAATAGTTTAATATAGGCATGAATTGGGAAGAATGCATGTATTTGTAGACAAGAACTATATGTACAGAAGGGGAGAGAGGATGTGTTTATATACTATATGAAGTCGCTGTTTATGACTAGTCTGAACATTAAAAAAGATTGCAGTGAAATGTACTTAGTACTTTGAGTTTTTTGACTGGAAGCAGTCTTCATTGTATTGTTGGGTGCCACTGAAGTATTTTTGTGTTCAGGTAGTGAAGGGTATATCAGGCTCATGTGAGCCAGCACCTCTAAGATTTTCCCTAACAGAAAAATCTAAAGTAATGCAACAGTCTTAACTAAAAAGGGAGATCACTCTTGAGTAAAGGAATAATCTGTAACATTGTTTGGTTCTTGTTGAGTAAGAGCCTCATATATACAGGGTGTCCCAAAAGTCACTGATGGATTTCAGTTTTTAATAACTTCCTTAACTTGACAAATAAATGCATAACATTTTGTACAATATAAAGGACATAATGGAAATTAATATGCACAGGTCAAATTTTGCAACACCTACATTACATTTGAAAGATGGCAGCCATTTTCGGCTTTGCACGCCCATGCTTTTTCCAAAACTTGCATCATAACACCCTCGAGTTTCAGATCCCATTTCTCTGATTTCTCTATTGATGTTCTCCTTCAGTTGCACCAGGGTCTTTGGTTTGTTGATGTAAACCCTCTCTTTCACAAGAAAAAATCCAGGCTAGTCAAGACCGGGGAATGTGAAGGCCAGTTGACATTGCCATAGCTGGAGATTATTCTCTCTCCAAAGCACTGCCAAAGCAACTGATCTGTTTCTCTTGTGGTATGAGAAGTTGCCCCATCTTGCTGGAACCATGTGTGAGGTCTACTTTGAATGGCCTTCACATTCCCCAGATTTGACTAGCCTGGATTTTTTTCTTGTGGGGATACCTGAAAGAGACGATTTGCATCAACAAACTGGAGACCCTGATGCAATTGAAGGAGAGCATCAATAGAGAAATCAGAAGTGGGGTCTGAAACTCTTGATGTTATAATGCAAGTTTTGGAAAGAGCATGGGTGTGCGAAGTTGAAAATGGCTGCTATTTCAGCGAAGTCATTTTTCATGTTTGACTTGTGCATTTTTATCTCCATTATGTCCTTTATATTGTATCAAAATTTCATGAGTTTATTTGTAAAGTTAAGTTATTAAAAACTGAAACCCATCAGTCACTTTTGGGACACCGTGTATTATATTATCCTCTGGGCAATAATTTAAAGATGCCGAAGCTGTACACACCATATTGATCTCACTGTTGCTGACCCAACTCTAGACTAAGCCACAAAACATACGATACAAGCTAAAGCTAATTTTACAATACCTCACAATAATAAATTTGATTTCTCAAAAGCATCAAACTGTCAGTAATAGAGTACCTCTATGGTGTGTGCTACAGAGTAAGAGATAAGCTCTTTTGAAGTTCAGATTCCTAATTTTGATTCTTAGTTACTCTTTATGAAATGCCTTACGTTAAGGTAATAGTGATATATAGATAAATTTAATTAAGTTAATATCGTGAAACTTTTTGTATTTTGATATTTGCAAGGAAATAATGGTAAGAAAAACTTTTCAGATGGGAAACTGTTCTATCAGCATAAATTCAAAAAATTCTATCAAACCCATTCTGTTGTGTAACTGAGCAAAACACATCATTGTGCTTGCTTCACTCATACTTCACAGTTCACCATTTGTTAGGATGGAAAACTGATTGCAAAACAGAAAGTTTGGGCAATGGGTTTAGTATGGACTACGGGGAAAATGTACAATATAGTTAATGGCAATGAGATTTTGACAGACAGATGTACTTGCATTACCATTTTCTTTGACAGTTTAGTCAACTTCTTTAGTTGAACCTATACACTCAACTGGTGCCATTTACTATCATCTGTTGCTAGTCAGATCAGTTCTGATTTGAAATTCATCAGTAAAGCCGTTAGGTGTTTGGTCTGCTGATCAGTACCAGCTCAGCTTTGATGATCAGCAGCTGTATCTTTAGTCAACCATTAGGGTATTGTCATCAAATTGAAAATCAAAATACATCAATCAGGTAAAATGGGTGAATTTAAGTGGATCAGTTGAAGAGTTTAGATTAGAGGAGTAAAGATAAATGTAAAAGAGACAGCAGGAGCATATAATCTCCTCATAGCCTAAAGGATGTAGAGTTTCTGTGAGTTAAGACTCGTTTGTGAAACTTTTGGGAATTGGGCATTGGAAAGAAACCATAAAAATGAAAAATTGATTCAGTTTTAAATAGTTGACATTCAAGGTGGTTTTAGATATACATTGTCCTTTCTGAAGTAGATGGTTTTCCAGGGTTTAAAAATTTTTTAAAATCTAGTTTTACAGAATGTGAATATATATTGATGCAATAGGTTTGATGAAGAAAAATTCTGAAAGACCTTTAATATTAAAGTGTCTTTAAAAGTTATTACTGGATGGGGTGGGTTAGCAAAATCAATGTTTGATAAAATGCCTTGTATTTCTTCTGGCTCATGTTCTGAGTTGATTTTTAAGGTCAGCTGAGCCTTTCATTTGTTTGTGGGCAATAAAATAAAGTGCTGGTTTAGTACTGGGTTGATTTCACTGAGTAACCCATTCCCTTTGAATTACTGGTCTTATGCCTATTAGTTTAATTATATTTTATTTTCTTCACAGGAAACTGAAGAATTTTTGTCCAATCTAGTAGTCAACAAGACAGTTCAGGCGAAAATGGACCGTCTTGATGGTATCATCAATTTCCGGCAACACAGAGATCCGAATAACATTTTAAATGACTGGTCTTCCAACATAAGTCGGTTGATGCAGTTAGTAAACAAAACTAACCATCTCATCACGAAAGAGGAGATGGTACATAAGTTGCATTGATCTACATGTTTCAACATCATTATTCGTTGGCTTCTAAGAAAAAAAAAAAAATTTTCAATAAAAAGAAATTCTTCAAATTTTTCATTTACTGAAAAAAAAAAAAAAAAAATAGGGAGATAGAATGCTTGAGTGTGAAAGTCCTTAAAACATTTTTTTGTTTGAATGATAAAATCTTATATGATTTTAAAATATAAGTATGAAGTTTGAATGATTTTAAAAGTTATAGATTTTGAAACTTTTAAAAGATTAAAAAAAAAGACAAACTTATAAATTGAAATTATAAGTTTCAATAAATCTGATCATTAAATAAATGCTTGCTGCTTTTTTCATTTCATATATTAAGTTTATCATTCTTCATTTGTAATTTGTCACTAGGCAGATCCGCCATTGATCACTGGCTTACCAGGCCTATCATGACTGCTTATTAGTCATGTGGCTAGAGCAACACAAAACCACAATCTTACAATCATGAGTCTGACACCATAATCACTACATACCTCCATCTCATATACTAGTGACACATTGGCTGCAATCATCATCATCATCGTTTAACGTCCGCTTTCCATGCTAGCATGGGTTAGGAGGTTTTGACTGAGGACTGGTGAAACCGGATGGCAACACCAGGCTCCAATCTAAATTTGGCAGAGTTTCTACAGCTGGATGCCCTTCCTAACGCCAACCACTCAGAGAGTGTAGTAGGTGCTTTTACGTGTCACCTGCACGAAAGCCAGTCAGGCGATACTGGCAACAGCCATGCTTGAAATGGTGTCTTTTATGTGCCACCCACACAAGCCAGTCCAGGGCCACTGACAACGATCTCGCTCGAAAATCCTACGAAGGCCAGTCAGGCGGTACTGGCAACGGCCACGCTCAAAATGGTGCATCTTATGTGCCACCTGCACAAGAGCCAGTCCAATCCAGTCCTCCAGTATAAATTTATAACATTTTTTTTTCACTGCCAGTGGAGTTACAAAATTGAAGGAGTACTGAATTAAGAATGAAATATTTAGTAGTCTGTAATTTGATTTCAAATTGCACTAGAATTGGCTTTGCCTTCCATCAATCTAAGATTGATGAATTAATAAATGGATCGCTTCTTCCTCCTCCTCCATCATCATCACTTAACATCCATTTTCCATGCTGTCATGGGCTGGGTGGTTTGACAGGAGCTAACTAGGCAGAAGACTGCACCAGGTTTCACTGTCTGTTTTGGCAGGGTTTTTGTTAATGAATATTCAGTTGCTCAATCAACATCCACTGAGCTATATACACATTGAATTACTACATAAATAATTTGAGTATTCCACGAACACTTGCAGCCCTTAATGTAATTTGTCTACAGCAAGAAATTTTCTTCATATCAAAACTGAGTGAATGGCTTCCTTACAAGTTTGAATATGCCCCAAACCTATTTGAACTGGTAATAGCTTTGTATTTATACCCATCACTTCTTAGCGCTGCTACCCCATAATTTGTTTGCCATGAGCTGCCAATTAGTGTTACTAGTCATTGTACAATTTTAGAAATATTATAAAAGAGATAATCTCATCAGTTCATGGTGCACCCTGTCAATTTTTTGTGACTGAAGAGAAGATAACCACTCCAAAATGCATCCTGCAGTTTGAGTGAGTGACACTGCAAGCTGATTTGTGTATTTACACCTATTCGTCTACAGTGAGAAATTTTCTCCATGACAAAACAAAGTAAATGACTTTCTTACAGGTTTGACTATTCTTCAAGCATGTTTGAACTGATAATAACCTTGTATTTATACACACCACTGCTTAATGTAACTTAAGTAGACTCAATCTGATACAATGTGTTTTTGGAGTGTTAAGCTGTTGAGATGTTTCATTCACTGAGAATTTGAATTCCACATTGTGGTTTAGCTTTAGGCTAACTTAGCTCCAGCAAAACTACAATTAAAAGGGTTCTAGCTGTGAGCTTCCAGTCCCCTCCCTCCAGCAAAATGTATGGAAGACTACATAATTGAGAAAAATTTCTTGGTACTAAACCACAAATGTGTAGGGTGGGTTCTGGTTAGTGGTTTACACAATCACTTAGTTCTATGCTTGATTCTACTCTGCAGCACCATGTTCAAGTGCCTTTCAACACAGTGCTGTAGTCTGAAACTGCAAAAACCTGTTTTTTTTTTTTTTTGTTTTGTTTTTTTTCTTCTTTAATCTTTCACTTGTCTCAGTCACTAGATGATGGCAATGCTGGGCCTTGAAGAATTTTAGTTGAGTGAATCGACATTAGTACTTCTTCTTTTTAAGCATGGTACTTATTATATGGTCTCTTTTGCCAAACTGTTAAGTTATGGGGGACACAAACACACCAATACTCATTGTCGAGGGGTGTTGGTGGGGACACATGTGCATGCACACACATTTGGGTCAAGTATTTGACTAGTCGCCTCCCACAAATTTCAGGCCTTGTGTCTATAGTAGAAAAGATTATTTGTGTGCGTATATATATATATATATATATATATATATATATATATATATTTATATTTATATAACAATTAGAAAATGGAGGATAATATGCTGAACCCAACTACTTGCAGACGATGTATCCCGTTGAATTCATTAATTTAATTCATAGCAAAAGTGACAAAAAAAGAAAGCAGCGTATTATCCTCCATTTTCTAATTGTTATACAAATTTCGGGTAAAACCTCCACTTTTACCCGCTCCCATTGATTGCACTTAGTATAGCACTAGTGTAGCAATAATTGGGTACCCTCCCAGCAGTATACTGGATAGACACTATCCCTTAGTGGGTTGGACCCCCAACCCCTAACTCTCTCACGTTATATATATTTATTTATATATATATATATATATATATATATATATATATATATATATAGAGTCATCCCATAAATAATGCAGTTTTTTCAGTTGCATGAAGAGGATGGGATAAACTACCTGCATCAAGTTGCTATAAAAGCAGATAGTAATTTTAATTTTTACTTATTCTTAGTGCAAGTTTGCCTTAAATTGGTTTATTTCATATGTGAATGTTGGATTGTTATTGTTGGAACTCTTCTGTGTCTTTTGTTGTTGCCAGATTGTTTGCATTTGCAGACTTTCTGAACATCCCCCTCACCTCATTTGAGGAGGGAAATTGTTATTTTTGCTATATTTTATACCATTTGTAGGAATTTTTAATTCCCAAACCATGAGTTGCTTCTCTGTTGAGGAAAACACAAACCAAAACGATGGATAACACTATTAACATGCTGTCAGGCAAGGATTTTTCTGGAAGGTCGCCAACCAGAACAGTCGAACAAAACAAATTTCGCTGCTGCAGCAGGTATCTCGAGGAAAAGAATTAATGTTGAACCGGAAGTACTAAACAAACACAAAGAAATGTTTCAAATGGAAGGACAAGAGTTGAAAGCTATCCTCCCAAGTGAATTAATAGAAAATACAACAAGGAAAATAATAGTGTATAAAAGGTATGTAGTGAAGGAAAACAAATTAGAAATCGCAGCAAAAGAAGACGTGGAGAAATGTCTGCAACCTATTTGGTCAGACATTACATTTCTAACAGGAGGGAAGAAATTTGCAACAATTGTGCATTTTAAAAGTGAAGAAAAAGTCAGGCAACTCCATGAAACCATTAAAAACAGCTAAAGTAGTGCTGCTACCAACTCACCTAGGAAGGCACACTTCCAAAATAACGGTGGAAGAAACTCCTCCCAAGATAGACATTATTTGGTTTTGCGCAGCACTTATGGGCTTAGCGGATAAAATATTGATCATCAAAGCCACTAAAATTGAGCAGCAAAACTGGAAAGGCCAGTAGCTCGAAATAATCATTCAAGCAGCCCCTACTCACCTTGAAGAAATTGCCTAAACCATCCAGATTAGAAAGGAAACCAAGTTATGTGTGATGGTAGAGAGGAGGAGGCCTCTCTACTTTAAATGTGGTGAGAAAGGCCATGTAAGAGCAGAGTGCCCCTCTCTTCCCCCCAGGCAAACCCCAGAACCAACAACCACAACTGATGCAGTGGATTCACCAATACAGGAGAATACCACCCTATCAACCAAAAAGGAAGAAACTAAAAAAAGATTGGGCTACTTTAACTCACAAAAAAAATCTCCCCCTGCTGACACATACGAATCCCAAATAGTACCCCCACCCACCCTAACACTTACCAAAAAATAGCTGAATCTACCCTTCCCAGTCCTGAAAATGAACCTCCCCTCCCCCTCTTTCCAACAGCAGCAGAGTTCAATTTAGTGGCAATAAATGTCAAGAATGAATTCTTAGCAGATGAACTCCAAAATATACCGACTGCAGAACTTTACAAAGAACATTTTACTATCCAACTAGAGGGAATCCAAATTTATTCCATAGACAGAATAAATTATAATATATTATACTCCTGATTTCCTCATGACATAGGCCCTCTCAGAAAGGACTTTTGTACGTCTATGATAAGGGCCTAACCAAAGAATCCCCGCAAGACACAGACCAGACTGAGAAGGGATTATAGTCCCTTCTCCAACAAAGGTAAGCCTTTTTATGGATACACTCACAGTAACATGTTTAAATGTATGTGGCCTGGGGTCAGACTGGAAGCAAGGTCACTTCTTTAATGACCTCAGGTCACATAGATTCAATGTGATAATGGCCACAGAAACCAGACTGAATGAGATGCAGGCCTTTCCCCACTCCTGAACGGCTACGAGAAATTTATTTCTCCATGCCAGCCTGGGGAAGGAAGTGGTGATGCGATTCTACTCAGGAAAAATCTGGCTTTTGAGACTAGAACAATCTTTATTGACCCAGAAGACAGGCTGGTCATCCTTGATGTGACACTCAGCAGTGGTTAGACATTCAGGCTGGTAGGTGTCTACAGGACTAGACAGTCAGACTATTTTAGAAGCCTATAAAATTTCTTAAGCACATCTCGTACTTTATTATTATTAGATGACTCCAACACAATCTGTGATGCATGTGTAGATTGTGTTGGCTCGAATCCAAATAGAAGGAGTAGCCCATGCCTCACTGATCTGTTCAGCTTTCAGCTGGCAGATCGGTATAGACTAGAATTTCCGGATGCTCCAGTGTGGACATGGATGAACAGTGACAGGTCTTCTAGATCTTATCTAGAAGTGTTGAAAGGCACTTTTGCTCCTCTGCTGCACACGTAATGCTAGTAGAGTGGGTTCCACCTTGTCATTCTATAGAGCGTTGGTAGTGGCCAAGTGTGATGACACTCTGGGAGAAACCCTGGGCTTCGACGATGGGCTATTGGCCAGCCTGTTTCAAAGGACATTCGGGCCAGGACCTTTGGACAACTTCCAGAGGTCCCTAGCCTGGTAATGTTACTGAAGAACCTTACCAGTTCACAATAAACTTGCAAAGCATGGTGCCTCATGCTTACCCACCTGCCCAAGATGTGGGTGGGACAGTGAAACTTCTGCATGAATTTGAGCAGTGTTCAGGGATTGCAGAGTTGTGGGTTTATATCGAACGACTGCTGTCACATCTGGGAAGAGTACAGCTGTCCGAGTCAGTCATAAAGATTGTTCCACCCCCACCTCTCTGAACAGTGAAGGTAAGGTTTGTTTTCTCGTAGTGGTCGCTAGAGCAAAAGAGGCTGTATGGAGGACATAAATGAAAGGATTGGTGACAGGTATCTTCATCTCTGGCCAAGTATTAGCAAACTTCTTTGTTTTCCATTTACAAAGGAAAATAAGGCTAGAGAGGAGGTGTCATCGGATACGTATGGTAAAAGATGGAAGCAAGCGGTATACATGTTGGGAATAAAAGGTTTTGCGTGTGTATAAACCCTAAAAGGTAAACCAAAAGGTCCAGTGGAGGAATGTATCTTGCAGGTCATACCTGTCCCCCACTTCATTGTACTGTTGTATTGTTTGTTTCTCATTTGTTTTATTATCATAAATTTTTAATTGTCTACTTTTTACATATTTTCATATGCTTCCCGACCCCATGTTCATTTTATATCATCCCCTCTGTGTTTGGTCCTTGTGGCTTGAATGAAATAATTATTCTTAGTGCAAGTTTTGAAGAGTGCAGTTGGATTTTTAGCAGTTATTTTTTCAAAGCTATAATAGAAGTGACAAAGGAGCATATTTGGCATATTTTTCTTGAAAGTTAAGATGAATTGAAGTGGACTTCAGTGAATTTTCAGAAATTCCCCTATCTTACCCCTTCCTAAACCATTTACCCCCCCCCCCAAAAAAAAAATTGTATAACCAGAATCTACATGGTATGACACATATTCGTAGAAAGTTTCATTACAAAATATCAGTTTTTCTAAAAGTTATGATCATCGAAAGTGGCGGCGGGGATCTGTAGTTATGTCAACAAATTCGACACTTTTCTTCTAGGCATGGTTATATATATATATATACAGAAATACACAAGTGCAGAAGATAGTAAACAATGAAAATAACAAGTATGGTATGGGTTGAAGTGAAATTTGTTAGTCAGTGAACCAAAGAGCCAGTATCGAAGGAACTAGCAAGAAACTGTTAACAACAGAAAAACACAAAACCATTGGGATTGAATTGAAATTTATGGAGATACTTCTGTCAGTAAGTTATGAAATTACATCAGTAATTGTGAACTTCTTTCTGTCAGTAATTTGTTGTTGTTTGTTTGTAAACAGCAATCAAAAACTTCAACTTACAGTGAAAACAATAACATGGAATTTAAACAATGGAGTATGAAAATGGAAAGTGAAAAGAATAGCATCTGGAAAATGAAAGTGCAAACAAGAGATATAGAGAGATATGTTAGAGAGATAGATAGAGAGAGATACATAAAGAGAGATGTTATGTCACTGATGCTAGAAAACTGGAAGTAAATATTTAAAAACTTTCAAAGACCTGAATGTAATATAGAAAGCAATATTTTTTATTTTTAATAATTGTTAATAAAAAAATCAAATGAACAGCCTATTATTTGTCCGAAGTCAAGTTCTTCATGCATCACAAGTATGAAAGCAATTAGTGAAGCTGTTTTCATGTGAAAAGTAAATATGCACATGTCTCTATTTTATATATTAATAAAATAATCAAACGAACAGCTTATTATTTGTCTGAGGTCAAATTATTCATGCATCACAAGTATGAAAAGTGAATATGCATGCATCTCTATTTTATATATTATTAGATTAGATAATTGAACACACTAGTTTTGGGAACACTGCAGTTATTAAAATTCATCATTTAAAAACTATATCTTCAAAAAGGTAGTTTTTATTGCTTTACACTTAAATTTGATAATATTTATAAAATATGCAGGTATTATGATCTGTGAACTGAAGTGTTCATCTTTAATAGATCTCTCTCTCTCTCTCTCTCTGCACCTACTTTTTGCTCAGATACATAGAGTCTATTCAGGTTTAGTCCTAGATTAATGTTTTTTTAAACAGTTAAACTGCAGAACAGAGGTGAAAGTTTAGCATTTCTCATACTTAAATCCACAAATAGTAGATGAAATTTACTACATCTAAACAGCCATATTTTGCCTTTTGTAACATTAGCTAAATTTACATTACTTATCTTAACATAAGCTCACATTACAACAGTCCTCCAGTCTTTCACACTTAATTTACTAACATAACACACAATGCAAGCAACATATTCCCATACTTGAAATATGTAAAAAGAAGAAAAATGTTCACACTGAAACAAGTAGATTTTTGTGAGGAATAAAACCTATCCCATTTTATTACATAACTCATCCCATTTTACTGCACTTGTAGGTGACCTAATATTAACCAATTACTGAAGGAAAACAAGGAATCTTTTCTCCATGTATGTAATCAGTATCTGAATGTATGTTGCACTGTTAACTATTACAGCCAACTAACTGAAAAATTGTTCTTGCTAAGCACTTTTGTGTGTAACTGATAATTTTCATATAACCTACTTTTAATGTAACTAATTCAGTTTTACACATAACCTAGCACTCGTCAAACATATAGAGACAACTTGCTAAAAAGGTAAAATTGTCTCAGAAGATTCAATTTATTTTATCAATGATTGTTAACATTAATAACCCTTCCTATTATAGGCACATGGCCTGGAATTTTGGAGATGGGGTTAGCCAATTACATCAACCCCAGCACTATATATATATATATATATATATATTGATGATATTGCATATAACTATCATGTCCAACTTGACTATTTTATGAAGAAAGAAGTGTTAGGTATGTCAACATATCTTTTCTATCTTTTCAGACCTTGTAGCCTTGAATAGTTTTCTCCTCCTTGGAAATGAATGAATGGTCTGGCAATTTTTTCCAATACAATCCAGTTTCATCTATGTTAAAAATCTGTTTGGGAAGAAACCCGTTTTCTTCAATGATTTTCTTTAATGCATTAGGAAATTCCGCTGCTGCTTGTTCGTCAGCTGATGCACTTTCATCTTGCTTCTTAATGGACTGATTTAAGAGCAACTTCTTTACTCTTAAATCTCATGAATCATCCTATTTTTACCACCCCAAATCTCCTCTGACAGCATGTCCTGACATATCTTTGCCATCATCTTTCTCACTATCACTCTTTTGATCTTACTTTCCAACTCACTCTCCTTTGTTTTCCAAGTGAGAAATCCCTTTATCTACTCTACAGCAAGACACATATATCTGTCCCCTCTATACCTTAAATCTATCAATTGGTACAAAGCCACACCCATTCAATACTACTCCCTGTTGAGTGGGTTTTGTTTTGCAAGGTACTTAATGACTCTGTTGGTGCTGGTGCCACAAAAAAAAGAAAGCACTGGTGATGGTGCCACATAAAAAAGCAATGGCGCTGATGCCACATTAAAAGAATTGGGGCTGGTGTCATGTAAAAAAAAAACACTGGTGATGGTGCCATATAAAATGTACTGGTGATGGTGTCATGTAAAAAATACTGATGCTGGTACTACCTAAAAAGCACCCAGTACACTGTAAATCAGTTGGTATTAGGAAGGGTATTGAGCTGTTGAAACTATACCAAAAATAAACAATGGAACCTAGTGTGGATCCTGGCCTTGCCAGCTTCTGTCAAACAGTTCAACCCATACTAACATGGAAAATAGATATTAAAGGACGATATGTTGTCATCATAATCATCATCTTTTAACAATCATGTTCCATGCTGGCATTGTTGGGTTGTTTGACATGATCTGATGGGTCCAGAGAGTGCATTGTTCTCCAGTGTCTGCTTTGGCATGGTTTCTCTGGCTGGATGCTGTCCCTAATTCCAGCCCAGACTAAAATCCTCTTCAACTAAGTGGGACTAAAGTAGAAAGGGAAGCAGGTGTATGCTGTGAGATGAGGAGTTAAACTGAGATAAAAAGGGCCTGAAAAGAACAGGTTCCTGTAGGGAACTACACAATCACTCACATTATAGAAGGTGAGAGTGGTTAAGAAAGAATTAGAATGAGACAGAGAGAGAAGGGAAAAACTGAAGAAACAGCAACAGAGAGAGAGAGAGAGAGAATAAAGTGAAACTGAAGGTAAAAGAAAAAGTTTGATGCCATGAACAGACATTTCTGTACTTTAAACTAACACTTTTACTCTACTACCACCCCATTACAACTACCAATTTTTCTTCATCGCTTTTCTTGAGTCCTTCTCATTTTATCCCAGAGGTTTTTGGATTCCTGATTTTTTCTTCAAGTATTATTTTGGGGCTGAATTTGGATGTGTGTGCAAATTTTCGAAGAGATTTTTAGTGGGTGTCCATTTATAGTGTCACCAATTTAGTGAGAGTGGTTACTAATTTATAGTATAAAAGTATTCGTGGAAAAGTCCTGTGAGTGAGCTTTTGAGAAGCATGTGTAATGGAATATCAGAAAGCATTTTTATACAAAACCTTTTAATCTATTAAAAGATAACGAGAGCTGACAAGTAGTAAGAGTGTAACCTGAGTGTGTGTGCATGAGTCAGGGAAAGCTTTATAACTTGTGATTGAAATATGGATTCAGTTGGAAATCATTTTAAGCTAATAGGAATTGAGCTATTGTAAACAAAAATATACCAGTCATAACATGGCCAGAGTAGTGAGCTGATGTCATCCAGAATTTCATGGAGTGAAGTTGGCATAAATGAAATAGGCTGTTCATGATGTGATCAGAGTTGGAGGGCAAGTATAATTCATAGCTAGTGGCAAGAAGCTGGTGTGAAAAAAAACTGTTCATGATGAAGAGGCAATGTTGCTGGTCCACCATCTTTCTGTTAACAGAGAATTGCCTTTGGTATTAATACACACCCAGTCCAGATTGGCTGGAGGTGTGCTATGATGTGACAACTAAAATAGCTTTCCTGACATGCTACAGATTTATTGAGAAACATTTCAAGGCAAACAAACATTGACTCTTAAAGAGAAGAGATTTTATGAGTATGGTGCTGTTTAATCCAAACTCTAATGGTTTGCAAGGACATGTATTGATTTAAAGGATGAATTATTGGGGGTTTCCCATTGCCTTTTGCAGATCCTTAAGAAAACAACACTATTCACTTTTGCCCACCCACTTCTACTTACTATCACCTCTAGTAAGATAGACAATGTTGCAGATGATATCACTGCTCATTCCTCCTTAATCTTTTGCATCCTAAACATTTCATCCCAAATCTACATTGACATCATGAACAGACTTCAAAAACTTTTTCCAACAGGTTCATGTGAATCTTCTCTCCTTTACCAGCACTAATAATCATTACATATTATCATGGACATGTCCCTTAATACGAACAGCATGCAGTTAGAATCTTCAAAATTACTACAAATGCCATGCAAAATCATAACTTAAGGTCTCTCCTGGGGAATGTATATTCTTCATATAGCTAAAATTATTTTGCAAAAACTGATCTTCCATTTCAGCGCCAACAAGTACTTGTACTCTCTACACAGATCTGATGAAACCTGCAATAGAATACCATTTCCATATTTGTGATAGTGCTGCTACTTGGTTGGCACTCTGTCGCTTATGACGTCGAGGGTTCCAGTTGATCCGATCAACGGAACAGCCTGCTCATGAAATTAATGTGCAAGTGGTTGAGCACTCCACAGACATGTGTACCCTTAACGTAGTTCTCGGGGAGATTCAGTGTGACACAGAGTGTGACAAGGCTGGCCCTTTGAAATACAGGTACAACAGAAACAGGAAGAAAGAGTGAAAGAAAGTTATGGTGAAAGAGTATAGCAGGGTTCACCACCATCCCCTGACGGAGCCTCATGGAACTTTAGGTGTTTCGCTCAATAAACACTCACAACGCCCGGTCTGGGAATCGAAACTGCGAGTCCACTGCCCTAACCACTGGGCCATTGCGCTTCCACGCTGCTACTTACACAGACAACTTAAACCACATTTGAAGAAAGTCCATCTGATTAGCATGAAGTCATCCTCCAATATACTTCAACCTTGGCTCCACAGATGCACTGTCAACTTTGCCTTTTCTACCTTTATTTCAGAGGCCTCCGTTCCTAGCAGCTGGATGGGATCATATAACCTTCATCATTCACGCTGTGCCCAATTTTATCCTCATACATTAGTTACAACACTCATTCCTTCTTTCCTAGAACATTAGCTGGAAATTCATTGCTGCAATTGTTGACTTATCATTGTTCAAGAGGAACATTAACTGCATCAGTCTTGCTAATTTCTGAGCACTTATAAATGCTATAGACAGAGAATCTTCCTTCTGATCCAATCTTCTATGTTAACAAATTACAATTTTGCAGTCCTGCCAAATTGTAACACAGGATATGAATGGCTGATCTCTTGACTAGTTGTGTAGTCCCCATTGGGCTGACTTCTATATATTAATGATATCAATATGAAACTGATTATTCAGACATCTGGCAAACAGGATCTTATCAGCAAGTTATCTCTCGTGCTTGTTTTTCATGGAAAGAAGCAAACCATAAATAGAATTCTTTTGCAACTAGCAAGTAATGGAACATACACTGGTCATGCTGCAAGACAGTCCACTCACACTGTCTCATACTGATTGTTGAAGTGTTTATCTAGTGTCGATATCTTTTCTGTCTTTTGTAGCAACAACCATAGACTGTTGTCAATGGTAAAATAAATATTTTTGCATTTAAAAATCATCACACAGGTAACTACTGAAAATCAGAAATCATTTTTATCATTACAATTTATGACCTCAAGAAGAGACATGAACTGCAGCCTAAAACTTTCAACAACACTACTGAAAGGCCTGTACACGACCCTGTCAAGAATGCTAGGCAGCTTATCAACACACTAAACAGGTTCACAAACACTGCCAATATATCTTAGCAAGTATCTTTTCCCATTTATCATAGCTTTGTCCAAATTACCAACATTCCTGTTGTGGATACATTGGTGCTCCCATCACAAACACGTTATGCTGTTTCTCAGCATATCAAGCATTTTCAACTACATCAAAAAGATGACAGTATGCTACCTGCAACATCATCAATACCCAATTAACGTGACCAATAAATTCTTTGTCTTCATCCTCAAAAAAAAAAAAAAAAGGACTTGGTCAGCATTGACTGCTTAAAATTGGCTCACCCTGAGTCTCAAACATCAATACATTCTTCCACTGATACCTCCATATCTGTCCCAGTGACAATGAGATCAGGTTAGTGAGTACACTTCCTGTCTCATTATGCACAATACAGCATGTGGAAAAAAAATTGTTTCTTTCATAGTGATACTGACTTCACATGGATTCTTCTTTTCAGTTCACACACACACATTGACATATATACATTCCCATGCATTTAGCATGCACACAAATACGCCAGTCAACTTCAATTGCTTCTGTTCAGAAGCTTTGAAAATGGCTGAATTGGTTTACTATACAACACAGATTCAGATTCACATGAATATGCTAAAACCCACCATCTAACAAATGTACACACACACAAGTCTATATACGAGTTACTCACTCATTCACTCAAACACATACTATGAAGTCTATCAGATTTTCCTTCCTTGTATTTATACAACTATTTTTTGGTTTCTTTTGTATGTGTAAATATTACCTTTTGGTATGAATACTGCTTCTATTGCTAATAATAATTTTTTTTAATAAGCCCACTGGCTATTTGTGACACCAGTGTTTCTGTGTACATTGCTAGCAGGTACTGAGGTTCAATGTATATTGCTAGCAGGCAGAGATATTGCTGTTATCTTCATGTCTAAACAAGGTCAGTGAAGGCCAAAATCATGTGATCTGGTAGTCTTGGTGATTTATCTTCCAGCTAGTGAAGTAAACAAGTGCTATAATTTCAATAGAAAAATCTGTAGAGATAACCTGAACAAGTGATTTTAAGTGCACTGCTAACACAGTAGTACATGGCATTGACTTATGAAAACATTTTATGACTGCATAATGAAATACCGTGAGCAGACAAGCCATTAATATATATATATATATATATGTTCTCACATACCTTGCTATGCAGATTTCTGCACCTCAAGCTCGTACAAAACAGTACATGAAAAATGCTTTCTGTCAGTACTCCAGTCTTTTCAGCTAGATCACCTGCTTGCTATCTATGCAATTTAGGCAACATCCTCAGTCCTGCATTCACCTTTTTTAATGTATATTCCTGTACACACTTCACATCTGCACCTATTTTCATTTTGTTCAAGTCACCAATAATGGTCATTTCACTGACAGGAAAGTCCTGTAGCAGTTCTAAAACACCTAGGAATTGAAACCAGATTGCTAAAGTTCAACAATCAGAATTTGTGTTAGAAATCAATGATGTGAGTGCATGATAAACCAATTAGGTCTCTGGCAGAATCCAATGTATGAACATGAATGCTATTCACTCAACTATTGATGACGATATTAAAAAACTGACCACTCAGACAATATGATAAACAGTATCTTATTAGAAAGTTGATTATTCTTCATGGACAAAAACAAACTGTAAACAGAATTCTTTTGCCACTGGAAAGTAGTGAGTTATGCACTAGTCATGCTGCCAGACAGTCCACTCACACTCCTGTCTCATATTGACTATTTAACTGTGCACCTGGTGTCAATATTGTTTCTGTTCTTGGTAGTAATGACAAAATGCAGTTGTCAAATGTAAAATTAAAAATATTTTCACTTTTAAAATCTCAATGGAATTTGTGTTCTTTGCATCAACATCAACTTGGCCAAATCATTACACTGGTGACTACCAAAAATCAGAAATAATTTTATCATTACATATGTAACATCACAATCAACTGGTGTTCTGTTTAAAAGTTAATCTTATTCTCAACATTCTAACATATTTCACAACCAAAACCTATCCTATCAATATATGATGTTTTTTGGGGTTGCAAGGGGTGACAGATTTGGTTGACAGGTGGATAAATTACTTTGAAGTACTTATGTATCCTAAGTTCCTTGTTTAAATCTTGCTGATATCAAACTTCACCTTTCATCCTGGGGTAAAAAAAAAAAAAAAATAATGATTAACACTCAACTTCTCACTTTGCAAAATTTGTAGGCTTTGGTTAAATTTAGAATTCATTTCTTTTTTTTATAAATAAATATACCACTGTAATTTGTAAGAATTTTAGTTCATCTTATTTTTAAATTTATTTATCTTCTACATTTACAAAATGTTTCAACATGTTCAGTTTCCAATTTATCAGATTATATAATTTATTACAGACAAGCTTTCTTCAAATCTTATATTGCTTTTAAGTTTTACAAGAAATTGGGCAACGTTGCTGAGAGGTAAAGTAGGACATTTGAAAGATGATTTACGACATGAAATATGTTGTAGAAAATCTCACTGACACTGTCCACAGTCGGGATAGGATGTAAAAATAAAAATAAAAAAAAAGGAAGGGGGCAGGATTTCGAGTTTTTTTTTTTTATGGAATGGGATTGTTCAATTCAGTAATTCAATCCAATTCAATGGATTTACATAAAGCTTATTCACAATAAACACCAGCTGGACTTTTATAATATCATTATTTCCCTTGCTTTATAGCCACTGTCTAACAGCAGTCTTCTATAATAGCAATATCATGTTAATATATATACCCGTCATCAACACGTGTGTGTGTATGTGTGAGAGAGAGAAAGAAAGAGAGTGTATGTGTGTGAGCGCAGGCATGGCTGTGTAGTTTAAAAAGTTTACTTTGCAATCAATAATCAAGACATCTCAGAACGAATGCCACTGTGTGGTATCTTGGATAAATGTTGTTTATCACAGCTTTGAGTTGACCCAGGTCTTGTGAATAAAATTAGGTAAACAGAAACTGTGGAGTACATGTAGTTCAAAAGGCCAGCCTTCCAACCCTGCCACACACTGTGTCATGTTGATTCTGCCTGAGGATTACATTAATGGTACATGTGACTGTGAAATACTCAACCACTTACACTATAATTCAATGAATAGGCAGATCAGTTGATCAAACAACTGGGGAACTCATTGTCGAAATAGACGGAGATTCATTTACTTTATGTATGTATAATACACACACATATATGCCTACATAAACATATAGTAATCAAAAAGCAACCGTGTACTTAAGAATTATTTGTATATTAATAATATCAACTTTTAATTAAAATTTCTATTTTACCAATCATTTGCTTGAACACATTTCTTAATGTGTTGCTTTGCATTTGTAAAAAGTTAATTCAGTGTTTCTGGACAATAATTATTTCATAGTGCACAATTACTTTTGATCACTTATGTGTGTATGTAACTATGTACATTGGAGTGTATTGTGGTAAAGAAAAAAAAAACCCTTTTTACATAATAATAGTTAGACTGTTTGTCTGACCAATTCTGAATTTTTCCCTTTTTTAAAAATGTCTCAAACACATTTTTGTATTTTTATTTGCTCCTGAAAGCATAAAGACACAATAGTATATATATAAAAAAAAAACTGAGGGTTTAGAATATTGCAGCTTTATAACATAAGATTATTTTGTTTGAGACTTTTTGAAGATTCAGAAAATAAACTTGGTCAACAAAACAAACATATGTTTAACTAAAAATTAAACATAACATTATATATATATATATATATGAATGTATGTATAACTTTAAACAACTCCAGGAGTGAAGTAGAAATTTTTAAAGATTGCATGTGTATTATATGTGTCTGTTTATCTGTCTGTGAGTGTATGTATACACACACACACATATATATATATATATATATATATATATATATATATATATTACTCACATACATATGCATGCACAAAGTGAAAAGTATGTAACTATACAGGCATTACAAGGAAAAAATAGTGGAAGAATCACATGGGAACTGAACCCAAGTGCACTAACTTTATGCTACTGGGTAATGTTAATTGGCAACACGTGTAAGTTTATATGGTGAAGTATATAAAAAAAGGGCCTGGACATGTTTGAATGACTAGCAGCATAAAGTTAATACATTCTGGGTATTAAGTAAAGATCCTTCATAAATTTGTGTAATTTACTTAGGGTTATATATAGCTGGATTTAGCTGAACATCTCAAGAGAGAGAAAAGGATAAATTTTCATACTGCGGTTTCAAGTTGAAATGTCAGTTTTCATTTATTCACAATTTTGGCCACAAGTTACTTTCTTTTTTTTTTTAATAAATTTTGTTTGTTAAATCTGAAATATCCAAACTGTAAAAACCAGTGTTAAAATCTGGATATTCCAACAGTCAAATTGTTTTTACTCGATGATCCAAATTTCTCACAGATATCAATACATTTGCGTGTGAGTTTCTGTGTGCTATTTCGATGATTCAAGATCCCATCAAATGTATCTGGAGAAGGGATCAGGAATGATCTTTCCCCAAAACTAAAATGTTTTTTACTTCTCCATTTCAGTTTGTTGTTTTAAATCTATATGCATGTCTGCACATGCAATATATGCACATAAGCACGAGTGCACAAATGTAAATACAATGTGTATGTGTTATATATATACATATATATAAATATATATACACACACATATATATATATATATAATGTATATACATATACATTCACACACATATATACATATACACACACACACATATATAATGCATATATATATATATATATATATATATATATATATATATATATATATATATATATATATATATATAATATATATATTATACATATATGTGTGTGTGAATATATATATATATAAACACCTACATACAGATATACATATATATTTTTCTCGTGTGAAATCAATTTCATTTATTTATTTATTTATTTATCCCCTTTTCTTCTTCATTCTTTGCATTGTTAACAGAATTTCCTTTGAAGTTCTAAGTCTGCTTTGGTTCCAAGAGGAAAAGAAAGTGGATAAAATAAATGCAAAAACCATGATTTTGTTTTAGCAATTGGCTGATTGTTAAGAGGTTGAAGACAGTCCCTGTGTTTCATAATATTGATCAATTACGTTGCATACATAGCCAGCTACATCCACTTCTTCCTCTTCATAACGACGGATAAAAGGATGATCCTGAAGAGACAAATAGGAAAAGAAAAAAATAATAATTTTTGACGTAGACACACAGTCACACATTTTGTAGGGAAGAAACAATCAATAAAAGTCGACCTCCATACTTGACTGGTCCTTTCTTTTATCAATCTCCAGAAGGATGAACAACAGAGCTGAACCTCAGCAGGATTAAGAAAGTGAAAAGATGTGATGAAATATAAAAAGCATTTTGTCCGATGCTGTGATACTTTACCAATCTCGCTAATCATGCCACATTAGCATAATAAACAAACAAAATAAGCAAAAAACAAAGTAGAAAATATGGACATAAAAAAACAAATTGGAAGATAGTTTTAATGAAGAGATTGCCAGTAGCCATGACATCGATGATTTCATCCTATGAATTAATGAGGCCATAAAGTACTGGTGATGGCTTGGATAATTGTAATTCTTTAATGAGAGCTACGGATGAATGAATCTGCTGGATGTCAGACAATCTGTAAAGAATCCAGAAGTTGGTGTCTAGTTAATGGTATTGTGTAGTGTTCAGGGCCAACATAATTATCAGTCAAGTTCATCCATGTATGTAGGAGTCAAAGGTAGAAAGAGAGAATGCTGTAAGCTAGTAGATATGAGTTGAGCTGTTTCTGTTCATTACAGTCAAAAGAAGAGTTGCTACATTGGCTGTGGTTGCTGTTTAGGATCAAGTTATCTCTAACTGAGCTCATGTATAACTGATTTTAAGACATTCCTCATGTGACCGTTTTTCAGAATCATTGCATCTAGGACATCATTACTCAGTGTGTCCTTTTATTTGGAGATAATAGGGTGTAATTGAAGAAAGATTTGGTTGCTTTTTTCAGCAAATTAAGTGACTGCATAAAGTTGATTTCACTGGTTCACATTCCACTGTCTCATCCACATGTCAACAAAGCTGATCATCTATTGGTGAACAAACTCAGATTGCAAAAGTCAAGTAACTGACTCAGTTTGTGTACAGTATACTCATTTACTTGTTTCAGTCATTTGACTGCGGCCATGTTGGAGCACCGCCTTTAGTCGAGCAAATCAACCCCTGGACTTATTCTTTGTAAGCCCAGTACTTATTCTATCAGTCTCTTTTCGCTGAACCACTAAGTGACAGGGACATAAACACACCAGCATCGGTTGTCAAGCGATGGTGGGAGGACAAACACAGACACACAAACACACACACATACATATATACAACAAGCTTCTTTCAGTTTCCGTCTACCAAATCCACTCACAAGGCTTTGGTTGGCCCGAGGCTATAGTAGAAGACACTTGCCCAAAGTGCCACGCAGTGGGACTGAACCTGGAACCATGTGGTTGGTAAGCAAGCTACTTACCACACAGCCACTCCTGCACTTGACTATTTTTAGAAATAATACATTTCTAAACCTCTCAGAGAGATTTATGCAGTAGTGATATGATGAAGTAGCTGTATGCTGTCAACTTAATGTGACAGTCCCCTGAACGGAATAATACTACTGTTGGTTAGACCTAGGAAGCTTCATTGTGCTGATATATATATATATATATACATATATATGAATTGAGAATAACAAGCTAATCAAAATGCTGGATGATTATTTATATTTTTAGCGCTTTCTTCCATTGTCGAATTTATCAAAAAAGTGGTTTACATTAAGTCTGCTTTGCCTTTTTATATAAAATTGAAACTGATGATGTTTTGGAAAGGGAGAGAGTGGTAGGGGGAGAGCAACCATCCCCCCTCTCTCTCTACCCCTTTCCAAAACATTGTCAGTGTTCGTTTGGCATAAACAAAATTGCAAATCTTTGTTATTGTATATGTTATATTTTTGACATGAGCTGGATGCCCTTCTTATTACCATCTGTTTTACAGCATATATAAAAGGACACACACACACACACATTTACCTACTTGCAAATACACACCCTTCTTCAATAAATGAGGGTATACAACAAACTTTAAATGGTTAAGATGAAATGAATATAAAGAAAAATGTTCCTTACCAATAATTTTCCATATTTTGGTCTTCTTTTCTCATCTTTTATCAAGCTGGAAAGGAAAGAAAAACAATACCAGTTAAAAATTTAGGGAGATGTCACATGGAGTCGTTATTTTGTTATGGAAAGATTTCTCTTCATATTGTGGATAATCTTTTATCTTTTACTTGAGGCATTGAGGAATGTGGCCATGCTGGGGCACTACCCTAATGGGTTTAGTCAAACAAATTGACTGCAGTACTTATTTTTTAAGTCTGGTTGGTACTTATTCTATCAGTTTCTTATGTTGAATTACTAAGATACAGGGAAGTGAACAAATCAATACTGGTTATCAAGTGGTTGTAGTCCAGGGAACAAATATAAACACATGATGGGCTTCCACACAGTTTCTATTAACCAAGTCTGCTCACAAGGCATTGGTTAGCCTGGGACCACAGTAGAACACACTTGCCCAAGATGCCACAGTATGAGACTGAACCTCAAACCACGTGGTTGCAAACTGAGTTTCCTAACCACACAATCAGATTAATCCAATCCATATTAGGATTGTGAAAATTATTTGAAAAAAAAAAAAAAGTAACAACAACAAAAAAGTTTATAAATGCAATATAATTCTTACCATGTATATAAGAAACTTTTGAACTCATCAGAAAATCTTGAATCATATGTTCGCAAACTGGGAGGAGGTCCTTGCACAACTTGGGTGAGCTGGTCAAAAACACTGTCCCACTTGGGGTAAGGAAAACGACCGGTAGATAGTTCCATCTGGGGTGTTTAAAAAATAAATTAAAAATTAAAAAATAAATAAAAGCAAATAAATTTCGAATTCAAGTAAATTCTTGCCTTTTGTCCAAATATTAAATCATTTTAGTTTCATTGTCTTTTTGAGATGACCGAGAAGATTTCAATATTGCTCACCCGCTCTATCAAACAGCTTGAATCTGCTTTCGCAGGGAGATTGCAAACAAATGATACCATTTGTATGAATGGTGAGGCACACACATGAAGGGGAATACAAACTCGGTCACGCAAAGTTTGATTTTCCCAGATGGGAAAAGTGCACAACTTCAAGAGAAGGAGGAGAATGGTTGCATGTTGGGACAATAGTCTATCTTTGTAAAACACACAAGTCATGAAAATTATTGACAATAAGTTTTATAAAGACCATGTACACTATGAGATACATGAAAAATGGTAAGTTACAATGGTTTGTAGGTACAAATAAGGCATTTCAAAATGAAAGGAGAATATTTTTTTATAGTTAAGCAAGAGTAAGAAAGGCAGCACCAACGACCTTTCTTTCAGCAGGGTTTCTGAGATAGATGGGGAGAAATGGAGGCAGAAACCACTACTCATGAGTTATCCTGGTCAAAATACTAGCAACAGACTCTGTTAAATATACTTGAGATCCAGGTGATGGTGTTAAATCAGGCAACAAATACAGTTCATCTGATGGGTTATACAATTTCTGTTAATATAGTTTAATCACAAAGCTGGGGGGTCAATCAGGCATTTTTTCAAGGTGCTTTGTAGTGAGATTACATTTGAAATCCAGTGATTGACCATATGACTGTGCCTATGTGTCATATGCTGACTGAAATGTAATGTACAGATAAATTATACAGTCCAAGGGCATAAGTATATAAATAAAAACTACGACTGCCCCTGGACTGGCTCTTGTGCGGGTGGCACATAAGATGCACCATTTTGAGCGTGGCCGTTGCCAGTACCGCCTGACTGGCCTCCGTAGGATTTTCGAGCGAGATCGTTGCCAGTGCCCCTGGACTGGCTTGTGCGGGTGGCACATAAAAGACACCATTTCGAGCGTGGCCGTTGCCAGTATCGCCTGACTGGCCTTCGTGCAGGTGACACGTAAAAGCACCTACTACACTCTCTGAGTGGTTGGCGTTAGGAAGGGCATCCAGCTGTAGAAACTCTGCCAAATTTAGATTGGAGCCTGGTGTTGCCATCCGGTTTCACCAGTCCTCAGTCAAGTCGTCCAACCCATGCTAGCATGGAAAGCGGACGTTAAACGATGATGATGATAATGATGATGACTGTCACTTGCAAGCAAGTAGATTCGGCAGCATACACCATACATTTGCTAGTTGTTTTAGGTGGGAGATGACATAGACATCACCTCTGCTGCAACAACCTTGACCCAGCAGTGAGGATATGATGGATGTAGGGAAAGTGGGCTGCACCAGCACTAAGCTGATAGGTAAATATTCTCTGGTTTCAGGAAAGGCAACCTGGCTGTAGAAAACTGTTTAACATACTCTCATCTAACCGATGCAAGCATGGAAAAGTAGATACTAAAGCAATGATAATGATGAAGATATAGAAATACATAAATAAAATAGATAAAAACTTACAAGAGTTATTCCAAGACTCCAGACATCAGATCTTACATCATAACCTCGACTGGACGCTCGAGGGTCAATTCGTTCAGGCTGGAAGAAATGAAATTATGCAATTCAATAAGTCATATTGAGGACTAAATAGAGGCTACAAAGTAATAACTTGGTGGATATGAGATTGTAACAAAAATTCCTTGCTTAAAAAGCATATCTTTAAAAAGAGGATGTTTTAATTCTAAATCTGTAGAATACTATGGTAAGATTACTGATAGGGAATCAATAAAACCTGATCAAAACTCATGTCACCTCCACTTGCCAACCTATAGCGTAAAGACAATAAGCATTAAAAAGAACACAGGAAGTACAAGGTTTAACAAATATGATATTGTTTTAATGCTTCAGTGTAAAAAGAGGGTGTCTTAATGTTTCGGACATTAGTTCTTCATCAGAAAAGAGAAAGAAAGAGTAAGTGTTCAAAAAAAAGTTGGGGTAAGGGGAGAAAAAGACACAAGTGGGGCAGTGGTATGTGTGTGTTAGTGTGATGTATGTATGTGTATAAATTTGTGTAAGAGTGGTAGAATAGAGGTGTTGCTCTAAATAGATCTCTCATCATCATCATCATCGTTTAACGTCTGCCTTTCATGCTGGCATGGGTGGGTGGGTGGATATATATATATATATATATATACATACACACATATATACTTTTTTACATATACATACACACACACACACACACACACACACATATATATATATATATATATATATATTCACAAACACAGATGTACGTGTGTGTGTGTGTGTCCCCTGGGGGTAATATCAGCCAAATCTTATCACACCCTCCTATCTTAAAGAAATATACATTTGACAATATAGTGCCTGATATAGGGACATGATGGTCATGGTTGCAATGGCTTTGACCATATTTCTAAGGAGCAAAACAACATTTGCACATTTGAGTTGCTGGTATGTTTATTACTCCTGAATATTTCGTCTCCTTTCATCATGCAGTATATCTGCTGATGCTGTGTTAGCTGACAAGAGATAGCCAACATCAAGAATAACCAAAGTGTAACAAAAGTAAATAAGAATCAAAATGTTCAGCGGAACAAAGAAATAGAATACTTACTGCCATATAAGGCCGGCAGCCAGCATCACGACTTTTGGCAATAGAATCCACTAACTGACCACTAATTCCAAAATCACAGAGTTTGATGTTACCTTTTCTGTCCAGCAGAATATTTGAAGGTTTCACATCTGGAAAAGAGGTAAAATTTTTATGATTTCATGTAAAACATTATTTAAAAAAAAGAAAAAAAGTTAATAAAAATATCAGGTTTGGGACTATGGTTGACTAATATATTTCATCAATGTCATTTTAATGTCCACTTTCCATGCTTGCATAGATATGGGATTTGTCAAGATAGATTTTCTATGGATGGATGTTCTTGTAAACCCTCACCTGTTTCCAAGCAAGGAAATATTTCCCTGGTCCCTTGAACAAAACACCTTAATAGCTAGATATGTTTACATGGAAGATTACAGACAAAAGACACTGTGTATAAACAGCAATTTTGGCTACAATCTGCACGCAAATATCAAGACCAGAAGACACAAATGCACAATAATAATAAATCTTCTATAGCCTCAACTCACCTCTGTGGATAATCTTTAGCTTCTCTTTTAAATAATTCAATGCTTTAAGCGTCTGGAAATGAAATAACGTTAATTTGTTAGAAGCAAAAAAAATATAAACCATAATTACTTTCAATAGAGAAATAATTTCTTAGCTTCTTCAGCAAGAAAATCATTTTCTCTTTTTTTATAACAAAGTAAATTTGAAAACAAATTTTGTTTTACTTATATTAAACAATTTTGTTGATTATGAGGTTAAGCTACAGCACTATTGCTTACATGGTTGTAAGTTGAAAACGTTTAATATCTATTATTGAGGTGTGCCCCAGAGCAAGGTGCATAACTCTGGTTGAACCAGTTTGACTGTCTGACAAAAAATAGATTACATTTCTAATTGATTGTAGAAATTCTATTTTTTATTAAATAAAGTGAAATAAATCATTGTAATGGTAGAACTTGAAATAGATAAAGCTATAAATAATTGCATGTATAGTATTAAATAAGAAAACTCTCGGATAGAAAAAAGTAAAAGGCTGCACATGGGACTTGAACCCACTTCTTCAGATGTGCTACCATTCCAAAGCAGACAGGATAGTAATGTTGTGAATAAAAGATAATATTAAATTATTATCAATCAGAAGATGTGGGTTTGAATTCTATGGGCATGAACCTTTTCCCTATCCAAATGGTTTTTAAGCCAATATCCCGATTTACTTAGAGTTCCATTGCAAAAACAAAATAATTTATGAATATTTTTTGTCATAGAAGTGGAAGGGTAGTACCCACAACTTTTTAGCAGAACATTCAAGTCTGTGAACAGGAAGGGAAGAAAGAAACCCCAAGCTCCTGAGTTGTAGCAGTAGAAAATAATGTATCAAGAGAGTGAATTATCCTCAGATCAGATCCAGTTGTAAAAATAATTGTTCTAACCTTACTGACTAACAGTAGCCCCAGGACACAACATAATGATTGTAATAGTAATTATAATCTTATGCTTAGAGTGCCTCTCTATGCATAACCCTCCCCTCTGTTATCAAGGGTAACCTCTCATTGATTCCGCTTTATCATTGGAACAGTGAAGCAGTTTTTTTCTATTTGCCACTGGATATACTTCCTTGAGGTGACGGAGGAAGGGGGGGATTCAGTAAACTGGTGTTTTTAAATCAAATCCTGTGATATTCATTCTGCCCAAGTTGCACAGACAATCCTTTGTCACTCTTGATGTTAGAAATGCAGTGAACCAGTGGATGGTGGCCCATTAGAAACTTATAACTAACAACACTATTATTTAAAAAAAAAAAAAAGCTAGGATAAATAAATTTCCTTAGGGAAATGGATGGCTTTCTTATCCCTCTTTGATGAAGAAACTCTCTTGTTATTTCTTGAATGAAGGTCTCTCTAGTAATTTCTTTGACAAAGAGCCTTGCTTGAAATAATTCACAAAACGTCCCCTAACACAAGTAATGACATATATCAGGGTAAGAAAATAAAAACTAAAAATATAATCAAAAGAACATGTAAAAAGCATTGTACTTACTGCTACAGCAATTTTGCCTAATATTTCTTCAGGCATAGTACTTATCATAACTGAATATATGAATTTATAAAATTTATCTAAAGATATGTCCATTACTTCCATACAAATCCAGCAATCCCCCTGCAAAAAATGGTAAAATTTGAAAATAAAGCTTCCTTTTTTGACATAATCAAGATTTAAAAGAAATAATATCAGTATATTATAGACAACTGTTATTTTTTCATCATTTCTTCCAATGCTGATATTGGTCACAATTTTTTTCCCAGTGCACTTCTCACCAAAGTGTATTCTATTCTAAAATGAAAAGAAATTAGATTTGTCACATTGATTCCTAAATTAGACAACACCACAACTTTACAACAGAAGATAATAAGATTGTGTAATATTCATAACTTACTCAAGAGCATTAGTACTGTAAGTGAAATGGATTTGCTTAAACTTAACAAAAACAAAACTGGGTTGTAGACTCCACTCGGGAGATTATCTTTTAAGCTACAACAATTACCATAATTGCAAATCAAATGATTGAAGAAAAAACCAAGTTAACCTTAGGAGGGTTTGCTTTTAAAATCTAGAAGGATAAAAAATGGTAGAAAACTCTTTGTTTACAACACTTGTATTGTTCAAAGAAGATTAATATATTTGTAATTGCAATTAATTCTAGAATATTACCAGTTTATATTTTATTAATCCTGGATACTGAAAGAGATGAAATTATATTTTGTAAACTATTTACTCAGGTACTCACCAAAGAGAAAAACAATGCAGGAGTGAAGCCCCAGGCTAAAGGGAAGTTAACAGATATCATAGTTTGATGTTTTACAGTATTGTGCAATTAAATAGTTTCGTATGACAACAGAACAACAGTGTGATAGCAGATAATGTAGTTGAAAACTCCTATATGTGGTAACTAAACAAACATATAACTTACTAGAACAGCAAGGGTTAGGTTTAAAACTTTTACTATCAAATTTCTAATAATTATGTGTGTTTCAGTTAATTTTCAAAATAATTTAAGAATATAAAATCTTGAAACTGACAACTTTTATCAGACTGAAATCTCTCATGTTATATGTGTAATAACAAAATTTCAACTGACATTTAAAACAGGCAGCTTGGGAGCAAATGACTATCATAGAACTATAAGTTATCTTTAGAGAGGTTGTACTCAAAGGGTTAATGTGTTTAGATACCGCTAAACCCAATAACCTATGATAGCATTGAAAGACAGAAGTAAAGCTGGGTTGCAAAACATGATCGATGAAAAGTTTGAATTGAACTGAATATAAACTACTGGCTTTGCAATATTAAGTGTTAAGAAGTTACATGGTTTAAGTCCTAAATACTTAATAAGACAAAGTCTAATACAATGTTTAATGACTAAAAAGAAATAGTTTCATAGAAACATTACAAGCAATGGTCATAATAATGAACTAGTGTAACACGTGGTTTGAAATAAATATAGGGAAACAGTTGAACTAACAGAAGGGGCTATTGTGAAGTTTGGGAACTCTTCTTACCTCTTTAAAAAGAGCACCATAAAATTGGACAATATATGGACAATCGTTACTCCTCATCACAACATCTAGGTCCATCAAAAGTTGTTTTTGATCTTTCTCATCCACTGTTGATCTGATTCTCTGAAGTGAAAAAAGGAGAAGAGTAGAGGGGGAGAAATAATTAATAATTTCCTTACAAACAGAATAAATTGTAATGAGTGAATGGATCATCATCATCATCATCATCATTTAACGTCCGCTTTCCATGCTAGCATGGGTTGGACGATTTGACTGAGGACTGGTGAAACCGGATGGCAACACCAGGCTCCAATCTAATTTGGCAGAGTTTCTACAGCTGGATGCCCTTCCTAACACCAACCACTCAGAGAGTGTAGTGGGTGCTTTTACGTGTCACCCGCACGAAAACGGCCACGCTCGAAATGGTGTCTTTTATGTGCCACCCGCACAAGCCAGTCTAGGGGCACTGGCAACGATCTCACTCGAAAATCCTACGGGAGCCAGTCAGGCGGTACTGGCAACGGCCACGCTCAAAATGGTGCATCTCATGTGCCACCCGCACAAGAGCCAGTCCAGGGGCACTGGCAACGATCTTACTTGGCTTGCCGGGTCTTCTCACGCACAGCACATTTCCAAAGGTCTGGGTCAGTAGTCATCGCCTCGGTGAGGCCCAATGTACGAAGGTCTTGCCTCACCACCTCAGCCCAGGTCTTCCTGGGCCTACCTCTTCCATGGGTTCCCTCAACTGTTAGGGTGTGGCACTTTTTCATGCAGCTATCCTCTCAAGATATTTTCAAGTTGATTAGTTATTGATTCAAATATTATCCCTAGCACTGTACTTTGTTTTTAGAAGGGCAATGTGGATGTCTTACACATTACTTATTTGTTAATAGAGGACTTAAGAATATAGAAGCTATTAAAAATATTCAGGCAAGATACTGTTATGCAGCCAAAACTTAACTGACAACATAACAAGTAAGATCAAGTAGGAGAAACATTAAGTTTCTTAAGTTAGCTACAGATCATCATCTTACTGTCACTAGTTGCAAAGCAGATAAGAATCACCCCACCCCACCCCACCAAATACTGATCTTTTAAGTAAGGATCTGGAATTTTTCTGCCCCTATTTACTTAGAATAGAGAAGGGGAGAAAAAAAATAGCAGATGAGTATGTTATGCAGGAGCAAACTTGCTGAAGCTAAAATGTAGCCTGGAGACCAGCAGGTCAAAATGTTGTCTGCTTGCAGTGCTCTGATAAGTATTTATATGGAAATTCTACAAAAGTATCCTTTCTCCAAAGTAATCTTGCAGATAGCTTAATCAGTCCAGAGCAAGTTCACCATTACCATTGTCTATATGACCTGATTACTATGTTGGGTATTTAACATAAGCTAATACCTAAAATCAATGCCAATATATACTTTTTATTCAGAATGATAAGTTATTTTTCCTAACCTCAGTTACATTAAAAGGGGTACAAGAAATGTTCTACTTACACAGATATTCAGTTAAACAAAAATTCAACTGATATGTGTTATTTAAAGAATGTAGTTGTGTAAAACCAGAACAATGCGAGAAGGTACAAAGTAAACTACAAATTGAAAAGAAAACAGAACAAAGTTGCAGTTTTACCTTGTATTTCTATATTTTGGAGTGAAGACCTCTTCTTCAGGACATTTGGAAAAGCGGTAGTTGGGAAAAGTTTGTTGCTTACTGAGCAATAAATTTTTTCCAACCACTGCTTTTCTGAATGTCCTGAAGAAGAGGTCTTCAACCCAAAATATAGAAATACAAAGTAAAACTGCAACTTAGTTCAGTTTTCTTTTCAATTTGTAGTTTATTTTGTACCTTCTTGCATTCTTCTGGCTTTACACAACTACATTCTTTAAATTATTCAAATAAATATATACTTATAACATGGAAACTGAAATATGAATGTAAAATATATAAATCAAGAGACTTACTTTCACAGCCATTACTGTTTCACTTTCTCTGTGTACCATTTTATTGACTGTACCATAGTTACCTTGACCAATTAATCCGAGATCTTTAAGATCTTCGGCTGTGAATTGATAACTCTGAAAGACACAAAATAAGACATTGAAAACAAGTATATCCCAACTTGATACTAGGTGATAGCTCTTCATTGATATTCTAGTTCAGGAAATTTATAGTTTATGAAGGGTTACTTAAACATGCACACATTTTAGTATATATATATATTTTGTCATTATAAGATATAAGAGTTTTGACCAAAATTTGAAATTAGTTTTTAAAAAATGTCTTGGCACAAAGCTAATTCAGTATTTTTCTCAGACATATTTTCAGCTATGAGTTTTTTTTCTTCTTATGTTTGTAAAACCAAACGTATGCATGTTGGTAGGAAATGAGGAATGGTTTGAATAGTCTTCATCTACTTTTACAGCCTTCCACCACACTTTTCATTACTTCAAAAAAGACCCTTGACCGAAATTCCATAACTCACCTCGTTTTTTTTTGCAGCGCACATACTTTATTTCAGAGAATTATACGAGATAACATTAGATGTACTTTTTAAGTGTAAATGTCAAATGCACTGGCTATTAGATGTAAGGTCGATGATGACGAAGTTGATGACCTTTATCTCAGAAGTTCAGCAACTCAACAATTAAAAACACACTTATTAGACCTACCTCTAAATCCAAATTTTTAATTAAAAACTCAGATAAATATTATTACTTAATTTTCCTTTAAACTGATTGAAACAGTTTATCTATGTCCTGCATAATGAGGTACAACAGAGCCTTAGCAGGTTCAGTGGTTATATCTGAAGAGGTTATTATGAACACAGAATATATTATCCACTGAGGTATTACTGAAATAGTTATATTGTATCTACTCTTTTACTTGTTTCAGTCATTCGACTGCGGCCATGCTGGAGCACCGCCTTTAGTCGAACAAATCGACTCCAGGATTTATTCTTTGGAAGCTTAGTACTTATTCTATCGGTCTCTTTTGCTGAACCACTAAGTTACGGGGACGTAAACACACCAGCATCAGTTGTCAAGCGATGGTGGGGAGACAAACACAGACACACAAACATACATATATATACATATATATGACGGGCTTCTTTCAGTTTTCGTCTACCAAATCCACTCGCCCAAGGTGCCATGCAATGGGACTGAACCCGGAACCATGTGGTTGGTAAGCAAGCTACTTACCACACAGCCACTCCTGCGCCTATAATCTATGGATGTTATAACTTATATTATCAATTATTGATCAATGGATTTTATTACTCAATTAAGGAAAGATAGTTTTCTGATTTACTACTGGTTGAGACAAACAAGAAACCTGAATACTTTTTCACAAGATCAGGGATTAAAATTTTGGATTATGATTTGTAAAATCAGATTGAAAATTAAGTTCCATGACATGCAATTGGGTAAAACTGAACAGGAGGTGGTTAAATTGAGATTAAATTGAGATGATTAGTCTGGGGTAGAATGCTTAGTTAATATTGTAGGTATTGTTATGTTAAGATGTTCAGAAGAAAAAAATTTCAAAAAAGTTTCTAAATGAATTATTAAATTGATATGTTTGAATGGTACAGTTCTTGTAAAGAACTGTTAATAGCATTATTATCTTTAGTTCTTGAAATACAGAGAGTAAACCTGATACACATGCAAAAGTTGATGAGGGTCAGAATTTTGGTAATGTTTTATAACAGAAATAAATGCATATATGTTTAGGTATATGGCCGGAACAAGTAAAAGAGTGTGTCTATGTGTGTGGGAGTTGGATATTTAAAAAAATTAACAGTGTATATTTTTCAATGCAAGTAAGTAGGATTGGACATATGAAAAAATGGATGTTGACCATGGATCTGTATCAATTAACAGCACAATAGCAATTGATATGTTTGTTTAAATATGTGAAAAGATTTGACTTTTGGTAGTGATATGAATTAATAAATGTGTATAGGCAGTATCTATACACATGGTCAATAATATCTGTGCAAGTCATAAGTGACAAGCTTATTGTATATCTTGACATTATTACTTAGGTAAGGATTGTAAAGTTGTGGGTTCAATTCCTGAACCAGGGGTTACATTCTGTTCTTGAGCATGGTACTTCATTTTACATTGCTCCAGTCACTCAGCTGAAAATGAGTACCAGCTTTCTCTCCCTCCAATTGTGCTGGGTCAAGAGGATGCCTATGCTTGTTTGCAACAGCAAATACACCTAAAACAACAAATAAATGTGTAGTAGAAACTACCAAGTCATAACCACATTGCGAGTAATGGCTAAGCACGACTGAATTATAATGAATATGAATCTTTGGTGGGTATTATATATAAATATATGCCAGTTGTTATAGCGGACATTATACAGTGTGAATTACAGCATGTGGCGGTCACTAACAGTACCTGTTGCAGTTAAGTACAATATCTATAGAGGTTAATATGCAATTAGTTGTATATCATGGCTGTTGCATTGTTGTATCTGTTGTGCTTATACAGAATTCAATAATTAGATGAAACATCATGTGAAATGATGATGATGATGATGATTAATAAGAAACTGACCTACCTGTCTGTTTATTTGTAGTTTACCCGCAGAAGTCATTCCATAAGAACGTAGACGTTCTCTAAAACATTAAAAAAGAAAAGTAATATATAAAAATGTAGCAACAAAAATATCAGAAGAAAAACCATGTATAACTATAGTTATAGAAGAATAGTAATAATGGTGAATTCACTGGATTGAGGGGGACCACCATAAATTTTGTCTCTGCATGGTATATCTTAGACAAGTTGGCCTGACAGAATCTATGTCTCCAAACTGTATCAACAGGAGGAGTGAAATAGTACAACAACCTAATGAAATGTTTGTTAGTTTAACAGTCATGTGGTCCTGTGATTGCTTACATCTATAAAAGAAGTTGTTCCTATTCTGCAGTACTAGATGGACAGACTGATTTAAGTTTTAGTATCTCAGAAAAGGAAACAATACGGTACCAATACTAGGAGATGGACCTCCAATTTCTTGTATGGTGGTCTTGTATTCTTTGACCTAACTATTTGATTTTGCAAATTATGAAGTAAAAAGAAAAAGTTATTGCAAGAGCATCAACATAGAACACATAGTGAAATGGTTGTTATTATTATAATATTCATCAGTTCAGACATTTGATGTTCTTCAGCACCAGGATATTCCTTCAGTAGCATGAGATTATCTCTTTGGTTATACCAGGATGTTCCTTCAGTAGCACTGGCACTAGAATATTCCTTCACTAGCATCAGGATAATGAAACACTGTTCACTTGTGATTTCTACATCAGTTATCTTCAGAGCTAAGTAACCTAAAACTGTTCTTTGATATTTATTGTACAAATTTGTTGTCTCTTCACAATACCACTGTTCAACCTTTTCTCACTTTAAGCAGTTGTAATGTTATAAATGCCATTCATTCAACATGTACAACTCTCATAAGACAACAAAGTTGTCTTTATGTGATCATATGATCTGTTAGAAATAACAGCTAAATTACAGACAAATCGCACCCCCATTGTCTTAGAAAGGAAGCACACACTGGATATTGTGGCCCTAAATATGCAAAAGCTAAAATGATCATTGCTGGAATGTCTAATAACCCTCTGGTAATAATTCTAAAAGAAGAAGAAGAAGCCGCAACATCTGTTTTTCCCCAGTGGGATAGTTCAATTGTGTTTCCAAACAGTCTTCCACACATTGAAACCGTGATGGTGAAAATAAAGACTTTCAGATAAAGAGTCCAACAACGAAGGGAGTTAACTTTTCATTACTAACAGACATAAATTATTCCTCTTGCATTGTGTCCTCAAAGAAAATGTCAAGGGTGTTCCGTTTTCAATTCTATAATAAAAAATCTCTCACTCACATACAAAGAAACCAAAAATAAGAAAAACATTTATTGTATTTATTGTTGAAGAGAATGGTGAGTAACTAGTAAGTCATCATATAAGAGTCGTGAAAGCTACTGTGCCTTTGACAGGAAGGCAAAGGATAAAATAGTTATATAGGGTTAACATTATAAAGGATCAATCACAGATACTAATTTTGTCATGAGTAATTAACTAATGCACAAAAAAATCAACCAATAACCATAATGTTAATTACTTTCTATTGTAAAATGAAAGTGAGCATTATAATATAATATATAATAAATATATATCTATATGTACTATAATGGAGAAAGCTCCTTATTAATTAGGTATATAACAATTACTAAAGGGTTGACTATCTGGAAATATCTTTATAAATTCATGTTCTAAGAAATTTCCTATTATTTTGATTTTTCAAGTTTATTTAATTTTTAAACTCCAATTTCTTGCAAATTTAAATATTCATTGCATTCACTGCATCCAGTTCTTCACAAATTTAAATATTCATTGCATTCACTGCGAGATATTCCATTCTCTTTTGCAAAGTCTCTCACTTTCTCTTTAAAGTTTTCATTCACTATTCGAAAGACCGACAGTTTATTCTATTAAGGTATATGTAATGTAAAAACATAATTTATTGAATGAAAATTTTTTAAAATACCTGTATAATTTTTAAACACGGGATAGCTGTGAGAAGAGTCTTGGAAATTGGGTAATTACTATTAGAAGATGAGGAGAAAAAAATCTAGTTAACCAAACCTGTGGATCAAAATATTCCCCTCACTACTTGGTAACTAAAGCAACTTTGTCATAGGTACAACATACCTTGACAGAAGCTTCTAAATTAACTCTGTAAACTGAGATCCAGCTAACTGTACTTTTAGTTTAATTCTATTTCAGATTTGATATTATGGTTCTTTATATTGCTCTAAGTTTTTCATATGGAATTTTCATGCTGACAAAAACTGCTTCAGCAACTTTCAATGTTTGCATGAATTAAGCACATTTTGAAATTTATTTTTAACATACTGGGAGTCCTTTCTAAAGACTTGAGCACCCAACTATAAAAAAAGACAAAATGTTTGTAGGTAAGTGAAATCACTCACACTCACCTCCATAAACCACTTAACCAACTACAATAACAATTATATAGTTAATTATATACGATAATTTAGTAAATTTACTTTGCTAATGCATATCTACAACTCTAATTATCAGCCAAGATTCTAATTACAAATTACAATATGAGCTAAAAAAAAAAGCAAACAAAACAGAAACACACAAAAAAAAAAGTCAGAACTTAAAATATATATACATGCCAGCAGTATAATAAGCATGTAAGTCAAATTATAGTGTGTATGAGAATTGAAGGTTATAGGCTATACAAATTGTCAAGTAGGTGAGAGAAATTTACTGCAGGAGCAGAGCACTAGATTGACACTTTAACAGATTACCATGCACCACACCAAAGATCTGTTACATTTTCTTAAAATGAATTAAAAAAAAAAAGAAAAGAAAGAAATGGTAGATATACTTGTCTTTTCCAGAGCTATAAAAAAGCACTTGTGCATGGTATGAACCAGAAGCTGGTAGTACTATAACTTTACATAATTATTTCACCTTTATAGCATTCTGATACAACAAAACATTGTGGAAATTCTGAAGGTACAAAGCATGTTCAGCAACTTCAGAGATACTAACTAGAAACCCCATAAGAGAATATATCATCAGACCAATAATGTTAGCAAACAGAAGTGTATTTTTCACTGATATAACTAGCACACTCAGGTGGCTTTAAACAAAGGTAACTCCTTATTAAACTTTTTGTTACTGAAATACTGTGAAAACCAGGCTGGCTAGTTTGAATTAGCATGGAGATCTGCAACATATGGTGATAAATTAAAACTTAGTAAAAGTTTCAGACATTTTAACAATATTTTTTTTCAAATTCAATACCATATTTTCCCGTATACAAGTTGATGTATATAATGCAAACATTCAAACATTGTCACTATCTTTTCAAATCCTGCTGCATTTCACATTGAAATTTTAGTCCTCTAAAATCATCTTGGTGTATAAGTTGATTTACCTTTTAGAGCTGTAAAAGTTTGGTCTAAAAAAATCAACTTGCATGCTGCAAAATACAGTATGGCAGTTTTATATTTTATTGGAGACCCACTTCTATATATTTACAGTTTCAGTCCTATTTTACCTTCTTGGCACTATATATGGCATAACTTTTATTAATCGACAAGCCATGCATTGCAGTCTTTAGGTGTCTCTCTTTTTTTTTTTATTCTGAATTCAAATCTGAGGTTAAATTTGCCTTTTAATCTTCCTGGTGTTGATTAAGTACCAGCCAAGCACTGAGGCTGATTTAATTAAATGTATGCTAACAACTGAATTGTGATCTTATGCCTATGTTGGAAATTAATATAAATTTAGACATTTATTTAAATATTATGGTACCAGGTATTTTGATAGTAGGATGTCTGACCAGCTTCTACATTAACCTCTGCATTGATCATACCATTCATGAGGGTCTGCAAAGGCTATGGACACTAACCTTTTCCTTCAGACCTTCTAAGTTTATTGAGATAACAAAGGAGCCTCTACATAGTTACTTGACTTGCCAAAAACAACAGTTCAAATCACATTCTTCAATCTTAAAAAAAAAAAAGAAGACACTGGCTAATGTAGTTCTTAAAATAGGAAGAGAAGGTCACAGCTGAAAATCAGTGCTGATCAGGAACTGAACAACAACAAACTAATAAAGGTGTCTCTATACAGTCACTTGATCTGGTAAAAATAACAAGCAAATTTCACTCAAATCACAAACAACATCTTACAAAAATGAAGGACACACTGAATTATGTTATCCTAAATACACTATATCTACCTGAAAAATAAGTGGGGCTGCTTAATCAGAGCTGACAAAGGCTAAACAACAAAAACTGTGATGTATGATTGGAGTCTGTTTCGATGTAGAATAATGAGATTTAGTTAAAAGAGTTTAATTTCATAGTTGGAAGCAAATTTTGAACCAATTTCCAACAATGTGGTTAGTATGCTAAAATCTGAAATTCAAAGTAACCGATAACTGGTGGTAGTGTGCGTTCACTAATGTAGCTAGGAGGGGGTGGTGGTGGTGGCACTTTCCATCCTGTTGTAGGCAACAGCTGTAGGCAATATATGTTTTTTTTGTAGGTTCCGGAAAACGGAAGAGCTGCCCCAGGTGGCACACACACTAGCTACGCTAGCGTGCGCATTGCCAAAACTCTATAAAACTTTAGAGGAAAAAAAAAAATTTGAAGTTGATTTGTCATGTTTAATTGTTTTGGACCTTAAACAGACAACCACATCAGTAGTTAACTGATCTCTATAGGCTGTGATTAGTGTTAAGAATGACATACAGCTATAACTCCCTCACCCTGTACCAGCTCCAGTTATACACTGATGTGTAAAAAGGAATAATGAACAATATATGACATTGTGACCACACCTTCTGTCAATGTGGTGACATATGTTCAATATCTGATAGGTCAGCTTAACACATGCAAGTATGAAATAACAAAACTTTTAAAGAACATCAAGAAAAAGTTGCAAAAAGAATAACAATGATCATTGACAATATGATGACAATGACAACAATGCGAGAACTATGATAATATAGTAACTACAGGAGCTATACAATAACTATAATCATGATAAGACTATGATATAACTACAACAACATGATAAATATGATGATATGATATGCAATGACAATACAGTAAATATAATGATGATGAATGTATTTTTTGGTGTTGTTAATTAACTTGTTAAAAAACAACAAAAAAAAACATTTACTGATAGTGGGACTCTATACATAAAGTAGAGTGAAGTTTTATCAATAAATAGCTGAATTACCCAGTGTTGCCCAGGTTACTGCTGTTCTTATTCAGATTAGTAAACAATAAATATGAAGATTTATTTTTTTTTTTTCTCATAATTATTTCAAAATATCTATATTTTATTAAAAAAAATATCCAAATTGTAATGATAATAGAATTTAAAACTGAAAATCTGTCAATCTTGATGCACCTCAGGGTAAACTACATTCATTGTGTAATTTTTTGTTGGTGTCCAAATGAATAAATTGTTGCTGCTTCCAACTTGCAAGCAACCAACATAGAGTTGGCCGTGGGAGAAACATGTAGAGGAGAGATGAAGTCCTACAACCTGGAGGGATTGACTCTGAGATTTGTTAACTGAAATACCAAAACTTAGTTTGACTGGAAACTGAAGCCTCTTAAATTCAAATGGAACATCTGTAAGTACGAGAGGAAATTTTGGAATAAAGACATTTTCTCCTTTGTGACTACCTGTTATGATTGTTGCTTGTAGGACATGGGGCTTTATGGAAGTAACAATTAAGCAAGTTGCATTACGCTGTGAGGTGGGTCAAGATTCCCAAGCAACATAATGGGAGTATCCAACTTTAGTGTCAAGTGGCATCCTAGTGGGTTTAAATGTGTTCAGAAATTCAACAGGGTATTGAATAGCCTGATCTTGATCCACTGTAGTGTGAATTGATGGAAAAGTCATTTCTGATGTATCTGTTAACTTTTGAAGAAGTTCATGATTAAGTTTATCAACCATTTCATAAGTTGGAGCCAGTATAGCTCTTTCACAATCAGTTTACATTAGTGTAATTGACAATCACACTTTCACTCACTCACTCACACATACACTGACACATATATACACTCACATGTATAAAGACAGAGACACATAGACATACATTTACATAACAAACGTGCAAACACACACACACTCACTCACAGACACATACTCATATACAAAATGTCATCACAGTAGTAGTATGAAATGTCCTTTACTATCTTGTACCTAACAAATGCATACATACACACACGTTCAGATACAAAATGTGACATTGTCGTTGTCATCACGGTATAAAATGTCCTTTACTATCTCATATGTATCAAACACACAACTGCACACACTCATAGACACATACACACTCAGATACAAAATATATCATGGTGGTGGGGGTATAAAATGTCCTTTACTATGTCGTATGTAATGAACATGCAAACACACACACACTCATATACAAAATGTAATGTTGTGGCGGTGGTATAAAATGTACCTAACTACAGTTGCCTATAGAAAGATTATTTTCAGAAAAATGTTATATTGTTTTAATCCAAATGAAAATAAAAATTACATGCTGATACTCGTGGGGGTCTAATACTATTACCTTGTAAAATTTGATTTGATTTGGTCAAGCCATTTGAGAATGCATAGTGAACAGACAGAGAGAGACAAAGAATTTTATATATAAAGAGATATTGATTTGACTAGGAACTCAGGTTTTGCTCTTAATGGCTTATTTAACCAGCAAATGATGATAATACATTAACAATGGTGATATGATAACTATAATGATGATATGATAACTATAATGATGATATGATGTGATATGAAGATGCAATTAACAATGCTGATGAATACGATGAAACTAGAATAAATATGACAATACAAGAGTAGTAAAGATGATACCAATGTAATAACAATGAAGTGGTTGAAAATTATGATGATTTGTTAATTATGTATAAAGTATGAGACAAGTGTAGTTACAGATCTTAGTTTGGGATACCCTTTGTACTTTTATCCCTTAATTTATTAAGCTTCAACTTATATATTTTTTCATTACTAGCTTTTCTTTGTAGATTCTTATCCACATGAGTTTATAGATGATCCAGGTGTCACTACTCCACCTTTATTATGCACACTCATTTTAGTAAATACAATCAAACCAACATGAAAGATTAAGTAAATCTTCATGAAATTTGAAAACATAATCATGATTTAAAGAAATAAATGTAAAGTCAAATAATCTTCCTCAAATCTCTATACTGAATTAATCCAAACCAGGCTATTGTAGTTATCCCTACCCCCCAGACAAGAAAAGCCTATAAAAAGCCAAGGATGCTTTCTCTTCTATACAGAATAACTTTTTTTCTTTTTTTTACTATTTTACATATTTTTTGAGAGTTGGTGTAAATGTCACCCCACTCAACACATCAATAAATTTTGACATTGTATTGTTGGAACAATTGATTTTTTTTTCTTTACAGTTGGTTATTCCTTTATATTATTCATCAGTGACGGGAAGTTTCTTACTTGTTTGTCAACTAGGCAGACTTAGCAGAAACAATGTGACTTGTTCAGGGCAGTCAGTAGTAGCAGCAGTGCTTCTACATCAGAAAGTATTTTACACTAAGTCAGGCTATTTTACCTCAATACCAAGCGGATTTAAGGTTAGAATATTACATGTAGCAGTTGACTGAACATTGTTGTAAATAGTTTCATAGAATAAAGAAGTGCAGGCATGGTTGAGTAGTTGTGAAGTTCACTTCATAATCACATGGTTTCAGGTTTGGTCCTACTGTGCTGCACTTTGGGCAAGGATCATCTACTATAGCTTTGACTAATGTTTTGTAAATGGAATCAATAGATGGAAACTAAGAGGAGGCCATTGTAATTGTGTGTGTACTCATTAACATAATTTCAACAAAATATGGTGTCTTCGTTAGCTTTCTCAAGTAAGGAAAAATCTTGTAGTTTCAGCAACTTTATTGTTTTTGATGTGTGAAGATCAAGGGAATGAAAATACTTTTACTTGGAAAACAAATAAGTGTTTGCAATAGAAAGAATATCCAACCACAGAAAATCTGCCTGATGGAAAAACCACATGCTAGAAAGATGATGATGATGATGATGAAAGACGGATAAAATATTGAGTGATGTAAACTGCTGATGTCATCATCATCATCATCATCATCGTTTAACGTCCGCTTTCCATGCTAGCATGGGTTGGACGATTTGACTGAGGACTGGTGAAACCGGATGGCAACACCAGGCTCCAGTCTGATTTGGCAGAGTTTCTACAGCTGGATGCCCTTCCTAACGCCAACCACTCAGAGAGTGTAGTGGGTGCTTTTACGTGTCACCCGCACGAAAACGGCCACGCTCGAAATGGTGTCTTTTATGTGCCACCCGCACAAGCCAGTCCAGGGGCACTGGCAACGATCTCGCTCGAAAATCCTACAGGAGCCAGTCAGGCGGTACTGGCAACGGCCACGCTCAAAATGGTGCATCTCATGTGCCACCCGCACAAGAACCAGTCCAGGGGCACTGGCAACGATCTTACTTGGCTTGCCGGGTCTTCTCACGCACAGCCCATTTCCAAAGGTCTCGGTCCGTAGTCATCGCCTCGGTGAGGCCCAATGTACGAAGGTCTTGCCTCACCACCTCAGCCCAGGTCTTCCTGGGCCTACCTCTTCCACGGGTTCCCTCAACTGTTAGGGTGTGGCACTTTTTCACGCAGCTATCCTCCTCCATTCTCACCACATGTCCATACCAGCGCAATCGTCTCTCTTGCACGCCACAACTGATGCTTCTAATGTTCAGCTTTTCTCTCAAGATACTTACACTCTGACGGGTATTCACATTGACATTACACATCCAACGGAGCATACTGGCTTCATTCCTTGCGAGCTTACGTATGTCCTCAGCAGTTACAGCCCATGTTTCACTGCCATGTAGCATGGTTGTTCGTACGCATGCGTCATACAGTCTGCCTTTTACTCTGAGTGAGAGTCCCTTTGTCGCCAGCAGGGGTAAGAGCTCTCTAAACTTTGCCCAGGCTATTCTTATTCTAGCAGCTACACTTTCAGCGCACCCACCCCCACTACTAACTTGGTCGCCCAGATAGCGGAAGCTATCGACTACCTCTAGTTTTTCACCCTGGAATGAGATAGAAGTTGTTTCCTGTTTGTTTGCAGTCTTTATTGCACCTGAACATCTGCCACAAACAAAAACTAACTTGCTAGTTAACCTGCCTTTGATGTTGCTGCACCTCTTATGTGTCCATAGCTTGCACCGGGTACATCTTATAGAGTTACTACCTACTCCTTTTCTACATACTGAGCAGGGCCATCTACCTGAAGGGGTTTGTGTTTTATCTACCTTCCTACTTATTAGGATTTTGGTTTTAGCTAGGTTGACTCTAAGGCCCTTCAATTCTAGACCTTGCTTCCACACCTGAAACTTCTCCTCTAGTTCTGATAGTGACTCCGCAATTAGGGCAAGGTCATCAGCATAGAGGAGCTCCCAGGGGCAACCTGTCTTGAACTCCTCTGTGATTGCCTGGAGGACTATGGTAAATAATAGGGGGCTGAGGACGGAACCTTGGTGGACCCCTACCTCTACCCGGAATTCATTGCTGTACTCATTTCCAACCCTCACCTTACTGGCAGCATCTCTGTACATGGCTCGCACAGCTCTTACTAGCCATTCTTCTATCCCAAGTTTCCTCATTGACCACCAGATAAGGGATCGGGGGACCCTGTCAAAGGCTTTCTCCATGTCAACGAAAGCCAGGTACAGAGGTTTATCCTTAGCTAGGTATTTCTCTTGCAACTGTCTCACTAGAAATAAGGCATCAGTAGTGCTTTTACCTGGCACGAACCCAAACTGCATCTCATCTAAATTGATTCGCTCCCTAATTAGTTGGGCTATGACCCTCTCTGTAACTTTCATAACCTGATCTAACAGCTTGATGCCTCTGTAATTATTTGTATCTAAAGCGTCCCCTTTACCTTTGTAGCAGTTGACTATGATGCTGCTACACCAGTCATAGGGTATGACTCCTTCGTGTATCACCTGGTTCGTAATACGGGTGACTAGGCTATAGCCAACACTGCCAGATATTTTGAGCATCTCTGCAGTGATTCCTGATGGGCCGGGGGCTTTCCTGGTCTTCATACTCTTAATTGCTTTATCTACCCTGGTACTATCAACTCGGATAGCTGGTCCCTCTATTGGGTCGACATAAGGCAGGCTCTCTTTCTCCCATTCATTCTCTTTATTAAGCAATCTATCGTAGTGGCATCTCCAGACCTCTTTCTTTGCATCCTCATTTAATGCAAGCGTACCATCATCCATGCGAACACATTTCTCTCCTACAACATCACTATTCTCTCTCCTACACTGTCTTGTAACACGAAATACCTCGAGTCTTTGGTCCTCACGGCGCAGAACATTGGCAAATCTTTCCTTATCTGCTTCCCCTCTGGCTAAATAAACCTGTCGCCTAGCCTCCCTTCTGGCACGGTGGTAGCAGGGAATTGTACCAATGTGCCAGAAGGTACAATTCCCTGCTACCACCGTTCTTCCAGTCCTTCCAAGCTTGTTTCTTTTGTCTAATAGCCCTGTCTACCTCCTTGTTCCACCACCACGTTACTCTGGGTTGGGAGGGGACCTTACACCACCCACAAATCTGGTCGGTGGCTTTCAACAGGTTGTCCCGCAGAAATCTCCAATTGTCTTCCACGTTGTAGGATGCTATATCCCCTTCTATTTCGTTAAATGCTTCAAGTAACTTGTCTCTAAGTCTCTGTCCGTTTGCAGGGTCTTTAAGCTTCCACACCCTTCTTCTCCAAGCCTGTCTAATTCTGGGCACCCATTTTGCCTTGATCCCAAAGTCGCTAACTACTAATCTATGTTGTGGGGTACATTCTTCGCCAGGGTAGGTTTTGGCATTTATAAGCCGCCCTCTTTCCCTATTTCTGGCGAGGATGTAGTCGATTTGGCTAGAGTGTCTGCCGGAGCGGTAGGTGACTAGGTGACTGGCAGGTTTCCTGAAGTTGGTATTGCAGACCATAAGATTGGTTGCATCACAGAACTCCAGCAGTCTGGTTCCCTCCTCGTTGCGGGAACCGAAGCCATAGCCTCCATGTATGCCATGGAAGCCCCCAGCACGACGTCCGACATGACCGTTGAAGTCTCCAGCCACAAAGAGAAGGTCCCTGTCACTCGTCGACGAGGTAGTTTGCAAGAGGGTGTCATAGAATTGGTCTTTCAGACCATCTGGTAGCCCAGGTTGAGGTGCATAGGCTGAGATGACAGTAGCTAATCTATGATGAAACACTAGTCTGATCTTAAGTACTCTGTCACTTACTCTAACGACCTCGATTACCTTATCCACCCATTTCTCCGCTAGAAGTATTCCTTCGCCCCCGACCCCGTCAGTGTTCCCTGCCCAGAAAATCTTGTACCTGTGTTCTTTGCCTGTGAGGAACCTTGCAGAACCTCCTCTCCATCTTACTTCCTGGATGCAGCACATATCTACGCATCTCCGTTCAAGCATCTCAACAATTTCACCAGATCTACCTTTCAGCGTGCCGACGTTGAGAGTGCCAATCCTAACAGTATGGGTGTTGGGGGTGTGGGCCTGTAGCCTGGGAAGGGGAAAAGGAGAAAAAAAAGGGGAAAAGCAATGTCGTGTACCTGTAATTTCTTAGTGCTAGGTAGATAATTGTAGCATAGTGTAAAGAAGTCATGAAAGAGTTTGGAATAGTGAAATTTTTATATTTCAAGAGGATGTATCTTCATATCTTACTCAAGCCACAATTTTCCCATCAAATTCTAATATTTACAAATAAAATGTATTTCTTTATCTTCTTTTCACAAGACCTGTTCCTTTTTCTCTGGCAATGCTTGCAAGGAGGAACATTTCCAAGAGCATCTGTTACAGCAGCTGAGATCATACCTAACTGACACAAGACTTCAATACATTTTCTAGCACTGCACTAAAATGTTGTACACTTTAAATAATATTTCTACAGAACTGTAGGTTTTAATTTGTCATAATTTATGGACAACAAACTACTATTAGAACAGTTGTGGTAGTAACTACTATATTGACATTAGTGAGATGTCAGTAGTCTTTGTCCCATAAAGGTTGACACATTGATGACAAACACTACAGAAAGATTAGATAAATGTCTTAACAACAGTACAGCTATCGTGTAGCTCAATGATGAAATAGCTCTACAGTTAACCCTACTATAGTATTAGGATCAACTCTCAGTTGTCTTACTATGCTTGTCATTAGGCTATTGGAAGTAAAGCCACTGCTATAAATGAAGCTATTGTATGAACCAATGAGAAGAGGTTGTAAGTGGTTGCTTGATCTGTTTGAAATAGCAGCCAAGTCTCCATTAAATAATTCCTTATAGATGATGACACTATAAAAGCATTACTTGAATATTATAGTATTGGTGCATTGTTTGTGTTGCTTTGCAGTAGGTCACAAAAGATCATGGGAATACTGTTATGACTGATTACAGCAATGTTAGATTTAAAATTAAAATAAAACTAGACAGAAAAATACTTATTGATAGCACTACCATCCTATTTTGAATTCCACAAAAAGTAAATACATAAATAACAATAAGAAAAGAATAACTAGAATAACTATTGGTAGGTTTATTCATAGTAAAATACAAATAAAAAAATATCAACACAGATATAGCACATGTGAAATAAACCATGAAATTTATCGAAAGTTAACCAATGAACAATTTTAAATATAACATTAACGATCTTCATCAGTTGTAACATTATTCTCATGCCACTACTACAATTTCATTTAGATTATTTAGATAATAGAATCAAGATATCTTGAAATGCCAATGGACTTAGGAACATTATTGTTCAAAACTAAACAAAGAATCCATGAGGAAATATGAAAATTTGTTAATATAAATAAAGGAAATAAACATGAAAAATGGTTGTGTCTTCAATACAACATGCCTAAAAGAGAAACTGCTTCTTATTGCCATTGATACAACAGTAACTGAAAAGGTACAAGACTGTAAAAGAAAAAAAGGGCCAACTCACATTTGCGTCCGGTGCCCCAGATCACCCAGTGTTGACTTTCGGCCATTGTTAATATGGCTGAAGTCAAGCCGTAGTTTCTGGCGTTTTTCTCCCGGAGCTGAAAAAGACAAAAATATTGGTAAATCTCTATAAAGAAAATAAAAATATTTCTCATTTGTCAGTAAATTCCTCTGTCTGTTATATTAAATTATCTAATGATTGAATTGACAATCTATTTAATTACCCATTCATAAGTTCACATAAGTATCTGTCAATTTATCTATTACTGATAAAACTCAATGTGTGTTGGTACTGAAACCCCCCAATATATCTTGATTGGCATTAGGAAGGGCATCCAACTGTAGAGACCATGCCTAAAATGATACTGGAGTTGACTAAAGAAAAAAATGTACAACCCATCAGTCTCATGATGCTCAAATGAAAATTTTTATGAGGTATTTCAAAGGATGATGAAGGGATTTCAACTCAGCTCCACAAATTAATCAACAGATAAGCAATCACTTTCTTCTACTGTATCTTCTCATGGCACCTTTTTGTGTCCACATAGACTGGGACACTGAGAGTTAGCTAAAGGGTCTTTGCTAGAGAGATCGTGTAAACTAGATAAGATACAGTTTCCTGAATATTCAACTGGTAGGGCTGCTGAAATGTCTATCTCATGGTCTACATCTAACAGATACTCAGCTATAGTCAAGGCTGACAGAAGCATTCAACTACAGCTCTGCCTCCATTAACATAGACACACACACATATACAAATAAATACATGTTTCCAGAAAGGAGACACAAACATTGACACACAAATGGAGTCGTGTATAGACAGTCACACATGACTTCATACATACTTGCATGTATATGCAAAACCTACTTTTTGTTTTCTAGAACGATCAATATTACACAGTTCAATGTATAGCAATGATGGCTGAACTAAACTCTCTCATCTAGGTTTAACTGATCTGAGCAGATCTGATGTACTTCCTTGTTCCTGAGGCAGCCCAGAACTGGTTCTTACATGAAACAAAGCAGTGAGCAAGCACAAACAGAAAACCAACAAGCAATCAATCAAATGAATCACTAATCAATACAAGCAACAAACTTATCAAGAATAGAGAGTTGCTGTCTTGTGGACTAAACTGTATCACAGTTATTATTTAGTCTTATCCATCTCTCATATTCAATTCCTTCGTTTGGTCTTTCATCAGAGTCTCAACAAACTAAGATAATGAGTTACACTGGAGATGATTTAATTTACAGTGTATATTTTCTTCTGATAATATTGGTCTTGTGACTAGTCATAGGGAAATACGAGTTCTGAAGTGGCAGAAATGTAGAGCACTGGAGTAATGCAGTGAGTCATTTAGTTTATAATCATGTTCCAATCCTACTACAGCTGACTTGGCTTTTCATTTCCCTAAGGTTTAATAAAATAAGCATTAGTCATGTATTGGAGTCAATCAAATAGATTACACACTTTTCACATAATGTGTGGCCATGTGTAGTAGTAGTAGTAGTAGTAGTAGTGAGATTGAAAAGTACCAAATGAAATATATTATAGTATTTAGTTTGTCCCTCCTAGTCCATAGTTTAAACATTACTGAGGTTGACTTTTTTGCTTGCTTCATTCAAGGGACAAAAATAAGTACCAGTAATATCTAGGGGTAAATTTGATCGAACATATTCCTAATAATGTGTGATTTTGTATAAGTTTGAGAAATAAACAATTTTAATTTTATGGGTTGTTTTTCTAGTTTAGAGTCAGACAAACCCTGATTTACCAGACTTATGTTCAAAGACATTTTGACTAAGAGTTCATGATCTAATATGTATCTATTTAAAGCATACTGGAATGGTTTGACAGAAATTTGGTTCTGTTCCTAGCAGGGCAGAGAAGTTGAAACAAAAAACTTCAACTCCGACTCCTCTACTATTGGCACCTCTGACTCCTCTACTATTGGCACCTCTGACTCCAACTCCTCTTTATGTAATTGACTGTGGGTGGTCTACATATCTCATATAGCATATGCATGTACTCTGAGTAGGCCTATATGTTATAACTGGTTTACATTAAAGAATAAAGATATTGTGAGTTGGAGTCGGTATAGTCTTACCAACTCTGATGCCATCTACCCCTTAATTGTTTCTGACTCCGACTACACAGCCCTGGTTCCTACAGGCTTTCCTCACATTATTCTAATTGATAGAGGCTGTTAGAAATAGTAGACTACCAAACTAAATATACTAATCATTCTATCTGCTTCCGAGTTTAAATACTGATGGAGTTGAATATGCCTTATTCAGCAGTTTGATATAAAACAAGAACCATAATACCATAAGGGAGATTTAATCAATTATATATCACCCCTACAAATACTGGCAATGCGCCTAACAAAGAAATCAATATAAGCAATTATATATTTACATGACTAACTACTTTGACAAAAGCAGCTGTAACTTAAATATGTCTATCATAACTGATACAAAGTAAGATCAATACAAGGGCAAGTTGAGACTAAGGGAAGGCAGGACTGAGAGAAGGTAAGACCTAGATAACGTGAGACCGACACAAAGTGAGACTAAGAGCAGGTGATACAGACACAAAGTGAGACCCAGAGAAGGTGAGACTGACACAAAGTGAGACCCAGAGAAGGTGAGACTGACACAAAGTGAGACCCAGAGAAGGTAAGGCAGACACAAAGTGAGACCCAGAGAAGGTGATACAGACACAAAGTGAGACCCAGAGAAGGTGAGACTGACACAAAGTGAGACCCAGAGAAGGTAAGGCAGACACAAAGTGAGACCCAGAGAAGGTAAGGCAGACACAAAGTGAGACCCAAAGAAGGTAAGGCAGACACAAAGTGAGACCCAAAGAAGGTAAGGCAGACACAAAGTGAGACCCAGAGAAGGTAAGGCAGACACAAAGTGAGACCCAGAGAAGGTGAGACTGACACAAAGTGATACCCAGAGAAGGTGAGACTGACACAAAGTGAGACCCAGAGAAGGTGATACTGACACAAAGTGAGACCAAGAGAAGGTGAGACTGACACAAAGTGAGACCCAGAGAAGGTGAGGCAGACACAAAGTGAGACCCAGAGAAGGTGAGACTGACACAAAGTGAGACCCAGAGAAGGTAAGGCAGACAAAATGAGACCCAGAGAAGGTAAGGCAGACACAAAGTGAGACCCAGAGAAGGTGATACAGACACAAAGTGAGACCCAGAGAAGGTGAGACTGACACAAAGTGAGACCCAGAGAAGGTGAGGCAGACACAAAGTGAGACCCAGAGAAGGTAAGGCAGACACAAAGTGAGACCCAGAGAAGGTAAGGCAGACACAAAGTGAGACCCAGAGAAGGTAAGGCAGACACAAAGTGAGACCCAATGAAGGTAAGGCAGACACAAAGTGAGACCCAGAGAAGGTAAGGCAGACACAAAGTGAGACCCAGAGAGGGTAAAGCAGACACAAAGTGAGACCCAGAGAAGGTAAGGCAGACACAAAGTGAGACCCAAAGAAGGTAAGGCAGACACAAAGTGAGACCCAAAGAAGGTAAGGCAGACACAAAGTGAGACCCAAAGAAGGTAAGGCAGACACAAAGTGAGACCCAGAGAAGGTAAGGCAGACACAAAGTGAGACCCAGAGAAGGTGAGACTGACACAAAGTGAGACCCAGAGAAGGTGAGACTGACACAAAGTGAGACCCAGAGAAGGTGATACAGACACAAAGTGAGACCCAGAGAAGGTGAGACTGACACAAAGTGAGACCCAGAGAAGGTAAGGCAGACACAAAGTGAGACCCAGAGAAGGTAAGGCAGACACAAAGTGAGACCCAAAGAAGGTAAGGCAGACACAAAGTGAGACCCAGAGAAGGTAAGGCAGACACAAAGTGAGACCCAGAGAAGGTGATACAGACACAAAGTGAGACCCAGAGAAGGTGAGACTGACACAAAGTGAGACCCAGAGAAGGTAAGGCAGACACAAAGTGAGACCCAAAGAAGGTAAAGCAGACACAAAGTGAGACCCAAAGAAGGTAAGGCAGACACAAAGTGAGACCCAGAGAAGGTAAGGCAGACACAAAGTGAGACCCAGAGAAGGTGATACAGACACAAAGTGAGACCCAGAGAAGGTGAGACTGACACAAAGTGAGACCCAGAGAAGGTAAGGCAGACACAAAGTGAGACCCAAAGAAGGTAAGGCAGACACAAAGTGAGACCCAAAGAAGGTAAGGCAGACACAAAGTGAGACCCAGAGAAGGTAAGGCAGACACAAAGTGAGACCCAAAGAAGGTAAGGCAGACACAAAGTGAGACCCAAAGAAGGTAAGGCAGACACAAAGTGAGACCCAGAGAAGGTAAGGCAGACACAAAGTGAGACCCAAAGAAGGTAAGGCAGACACAAAGTGAGACCCAAAGAAGGTAAGGCAGACACAAAGTGAGACCCAGAGAAGGTAAGGCAGACACAAAGTGAGACCCAAAGAAGGTAAGGCAGACACAAAGTGAGACCCAAAGAAGGTAAGGCAGACACAAAGTGAGACCCAGAGAAGGTAAGGCAGACACAAAGTGAGACCCAGAGAAGGTAAGGCAGACACAAAGTGAGACCCAGAGAAGATTAAACTGAGACCAAGATAAAATGAAAGTAAGACTGAGATATTGAAGACTAAGAGGAAACAAGACTGAAATAGAGACCAGAAGTAGGCGAGGTTGATAGATGGTACATTTGAAGAAATATAAGTGTAAGAAAGAGAAAATGCAATGTAATCATGCATGAAAAAAGGAAGGTAATGTTTACTCCAAATGTTGCATAAAATAAATAGGTATTACACTTCCCAACTCCTATTCTCATCTATAGAAATAGTAAAATAGTAGTGTATGTGAAATTGTATCAATGAAAAATCTAAAATAGGTCACTGTCACTATGTTAGGAACTTGACACTTCTAGTACTCAGAATAATAATAATTTATTTGCTACAAATCCAAAAATTATTCAAATACATTGGTAAAGACAAATGTTTGGGTTATGCTAATGTATATGAATATAAAAAACACATTGGACAAGACACAGATCAACTTTTTGCAAGAAAGTTGTTAAGCTAGATTATGGATAAACCCAGTACATTACTGTCTCTGAAAAAAGGAAAGCCAAAGCTAATCTTAATAATAAAATACTCAAAAGACAAATTGGAAAAGAACAGCAAAAACAAGCTGAGCAGTAGAAAGGCTACTAGCAAGCAGCTTAATAACACAAACGATTGATATACAAAATATACATATCATAAATAAGTGGTTATTGATTTCCTTTTTTAGGCAGGTATTATGTGGAGGAAAGAGGTAATGAGATAATGAGAGGGATGAGGAAGAGAGCAAGATAAAGTCTGTTAGTTTATTGCACTTGATAACACCATCAATAAGTATAAATGAGTACAAATAGCATCAGCTAATAATGAGAAAAAAACTGGAGAATTGGTGGAGGGTGATTTTGTTAAGCTACAGGTCAGTCCTGACAGAACAGATCGATGATGAATGGCCTTCCAACTATGAACATCCCATCCTTTTCCTATATGCAGGAATCTCAGGACCCAGGTATCTTGGGCAAGTGTCTTCTATACTATAGCCCAACCGAAGCCTAGTGGATCTGGTAGATGAAAACTGAAAAAAGCTTGTCACGTGTATGTGTGTGTGTGTGTGTGTGTTTGTCTTCTACTTGGCAACCAGTGTAGGTTTGTTTATGTCTATGTAATGTTTCAGTATGGCTGCAGTCCAATGAACTGAAACAAGTAGAAAAGAAAAAAAAAAAAAAAAAGATAATGTCAAGCAACAACATAGAAGCTCACTTTAGAATTACTCAAATGAAGAATGGATTAAAATCTGATTTGATAAATGTAACGGTTAACATGGAAACAAAATTAGTTGAAGAATTCAATAGAAGTCAGCTTTTCGAGAACAGACTCATTCTAATGTCATCATCATCATCATCATCATCATCGTTTAATGTCCGCTTTCCATGCTAGCATGGGTTGGACGATTTGACTGAGGACTGGTGAAACCATGGCTACACCAGGCTCCAATCTGATTTGGCAGAGTTTCTACAGCTGGATGCCCTTCGTAATGCCAACCACTCAGAGAGTGAAGTGGGTGCTTGGAAGTGTATATTAGTGTCAACAGGTCACGTAAATCTATCTGTGTGTTTATTATAGAAATGGGTGTGTATGAGTGATTGCGATTAGTTATGCTGCATGTGAAGATGTATGCACATGTAAAGATGTGTGCAAGTGAATGTAAATGGTTAAGTTGTGTGTAAATTTGTGCCTGTCAGAATGAGTGACTGCAAATGAATGATAGCTAGCTAGAACTAATTTCAAATCCTTTCCTCCCAATTAGTGGCTTAGGTACCAAATAGAAAGCAATCATTGTGTAACAGGAAAAAGAAAGAGAGAATGAAAAAAAAAAGCAAGTAAAATAAGCAAACACAAGAATTCACCCCAGACTGAGTGAGAGAAGAGATTCCCTATGTGGTCACATGACCAGCTAGAAATAACAGCTAAACTTCCCTTGAATATATCCTACTGTCTTGAAGTAACAAGGTATACATTGGATAATGTAGTCCGAGATATACAATGTTTAACATTGTATATCTTGGAGGACTTGGTGATCATTGCTGGAATATCTTTGATCGCAGATCTGCTCAGTAGGTTGGCCTGGGTCTAAACAACAACTCCCGACTGAATACTGAAATAGATCCATTATACTAACTACAGAGTCAGAGGTTAACTGCATACTAGACACTATCAATGTCAGAGTACATAGCTGTGCTTGCTTGCAGTTTGTCTGAGAATGGCTGATGAAAAACAGGCCTCCTACTAAACCTCTTTTGTGGTTAGGTGAAAAGTAGAAAAGATAATTGTTCTGATAAAACAATCCATCATACCAATAACATCATTAAATTATGGGTGTAAAAATGAAGAATATATCATCATTACTGTTTTACACCCACTTTTCCATAGGTTGGAAAGGTTTTCTGAAGCAGTCTTTTATGGCTGGATATTTAGTCCACTGCAGGAGAAAGGCTCCAGCCTGTTCTCTCCACCAACCATGGTCTGATGTGGAGGCTGTGAATTTGAGCTTGAGATCATACTGGTTTGACAAGCCTACTCTGCCACACTGGCTTGACATGGCTCAGCAGAGGGGTGCAGTTTTTTATACTCTTACCCAAAAGAATATATCATCATTACTGTTTTACACCCACTTTTCCATAGGTTGGAAAGGTTTTCTGAAGCAGTCTTTCATGGCTGGATGTCTTTCAGGTTGTCAACCCTTTAGTATTCTGATTACTTTCTCAGGTCTAATGCTTATTTAATTCATGTTGATTTAAATAACTCATGCGGAATCTTGTAGCTTTGAAAGTTTGATGATGTTATTGTTTATTTTTAGCATGGTGTTGTAGGATAAGTGTAAGAGGCTGGATCCAGTCAGTTTGAATATAAAACAGGTAGAATATTTTGGGCTGGATATGGCTGGTTTAAATACTAAAGGGTTAGACCACAACTTTGGATTGGATTGAATTGCCTATGTTTAGTCCACTGCAGGAGAAAGGCCCCAGCCTGTTCTCTCCACCAACCATGGTCTGATGTGGAGGCTGTGAATTTGAGCTTGAGATCACACTGGTTTGACAAGCCTACTCTGCCACACTGGCTTGACATGGCTCAGCAGAGGGGTGCAGTTTTTTATACTCTTACCCAAAAGTAACCTCTTATGACAAAGTCACTGTATGTGCTTGTCAGGATACAGTGTAACTATTTTGAAATCAAGACATACAATAACGATGGGAGAGTACATAAAATATTATACACAAATGCCATAAACATGGCCACAGCCTTTGGATTGGAACACAAAGAAATACTGGAAATTCATGGACTCTTCATTTATTTTCCCTTCTATTTCTTTCTCACTTCTTTCACTCTGATTCTCTTCTCACACTCCCTCTTCCATCCACACAATTGTGTAGAAAGAAAGGAACAATACAAGAAATAAGACAATCTGTCATCCTACTGGTAATAAGACAAAATCTTTAGTGCCAGTGCCATGATAAAATGCTCTGAGAACAAACTATGAAGTGATTGGTGATTTGAAAGGCATCCAGCAACAGAGTTTATGCCAAAAATGGTAAGCATGAATAAGACATGGTCTACAACCCATATGTGGAGGCGCAATGATCCAGTGGTTAGGGCAGCGGACTCGCGGTTATAGGATCGCGGTTTCGATTCCCAGACCGGGCGTTGTAAGTGTTTATTGAGCGAAAACACCTAAAGCTCCACGAGGCTCCGGCAAGGGATGGTGGCGAACCCTGCGGTACTCTTCCACCACAACTTTCTCTCACTCTTACTTCCTGTTTCTGTTGTACCTGTAATTCAAAGGGCCAGCCTTGCCACACTGTGTCACGCTGAATATCCCCGAGAACTACGTTAAGGGTACACGTGTCTGTGGAGTGCTCAGCCACTTGCACGTTAATTTCACGAGCAGGCTGTTCCGTTGGTCGGATCAACTGGAACCCTCGACGTCGTAAGCGACGGAGGGCCATAACTCTGAATGAAAACTGACACAGTCCGTTAGAATCCATATCCATCTGGAAAGGCAGATATAAAATGATGGGTGACTTTCAATGCAGCTTGCAGATCCATGTTGCATTAGTATGTCCCATTTTTTTGGGGGGTGGGTGGGTATAGTTTCTGTAGCTGTATGCTTTCAGCCTTGATGGATCAAAATTCAGATATGTGACTAAAGAAAGGATTTGTGGAATTATCAAAATTCCAACCAGCTCTACATTATATTAAGAGCTTTGTCAGATTTGGTGTAATGGACTCTTCTGAGTTGACAATGTATGAGTGATTAGATACAACACTAGATCACTGTTTTCACATGATTTGGTAATGTCATCAATAAAATGGTAAAATGTCCACATTCTTATGTTTGTCAAACACATTTTACCCAAAATATCTTCAACACAGCAAAGGTATATAAATATTTATTTTGTATTTTATAAAGGTATTTATCATACATAATTACAAACTTCTATTATATAGATTACAGTAACTACAAGCCATCTGAAGAGCCTCTTTTGTGGTCACTTGATTTGCTACCAATAACAGCCAATCTTAAAGTCTAAAAAAAAAAAAATACACACTGGAGTGGTCAGTGGAATGTCTTTGATTATAGGTCTGTTTGAGTAGAACTGGCATAAGAATAAACAATAAACTTTGTATCAATAATTAATTATCACTTTACATAACACTGACCAAATTCCTCCATTCTCAAAGACATTTTTTAAATATACATTACGTCAGCACAAATAACAAAAAAAAAAAAAACTACCAGAAAAAGAATTTACTATCTACTGTAAAGATGATTGGCAGTTGTGGCTGGCATATATATGCATGCACAGTTGAGTATGTGAGCATATGCGTATATATATGTGTGTGCTTCTGTATGCATATATGTAAAAAAAAAAAAAAACTAAAAAAAAAAACAAAAAAGGACTGTCAAGTTTCAGAAATTGATAAGTTGGATGGCTGTAACTTAATATTACAATTTTGATCTTGCATTTCTCCTGTCCTGATACAAGCAGCAATTAACAAGAATAAGAAAAAGAAGGAAATCAATAAGGTCCGTGTGATAAACATGCAATGTAAGCAAGCTGGTTAATTAACTTTTATTTTGAATTTTTATTTACTGAGAATTTTGATGGACAGGATAGGAACAGGAACATGATCAGCATTTGCTATACCTAATGGTAAATAGAACATACGATTTAGCAAGGCTCCATAATACATATTATACATGGATGATAGGCTATAGCTAGAAAATCATCATCGCCATTTAATGTCCGCTTTCCATGCTAGCATGGGTTGGACAAATTGACTGGGGACTGGCAAACCAGATGGTTACACCAGACTCCAATCTGATCTAGCTAGAAAATGACTATATATATACATAATACAACCTGTTATAGTATGAGTAACTATAAAGATATAGTAGTAAATTTTAAACCCCATTTGTGTTATTCTTTTCATACTTATGTGACACCAAGAGCCAATACTGAGTTGGATCTAGGTTTATAATAATGAGCTTGGTACTTATATATATATATATATATATATAGGTTCCAAATCCAATATAAACCTGCAGTACACTACCAGCACATGACACCTAATGGTTGCTTTTAACTCATAGTGAACTCAATGTTATAGTACCAAGCCGATTCTGGCATCCTACATGGTGGTGCGTCTAGATTCTAATGAATTCTTAACTAATCTACAAAACCTCGCCACAACTAACTCTGCCTGTGCTAGTGCCATGTAAAAAGCATTGAGTCCACTCTGTGGAGTGGTTGGTGTTAGGAAGGGCATCCAGCTGTAAAATCCCTGTCAAAACAGATACAGTATACTTGGGTAGATTTTCTATCTGGCCGGCTCCTGTCAACCATCCTACCCATGCATGCATGATGATGATGATAATATATATATATATATATATATATATATATATACACACATGTCATCATTGTTTAACATTTGCCTTCCATGCTGGCATGGGTGGGACAATATATATATGTATACACACACACACACATACATATGTAAGTATGTAGGGTGTGTGTGTATGTGTGTATAATAGCTAGTTGTAGAGTGTGTAATATACCTGGATGTAATAATGTAATTTAGCTAGCTATAATGAGATTTTATATATATATATATATATATATATATATATATAGCAAATTAGAGGGAGATAGGCAGGAGGAGAAATGTATAAATAGAGATTGAGAAAGAGAGTAGGCAGAGGGAAAGAAAGAGACTAGGCAGAGAGGTTGGGAGAAGGCACAAGCTTAACTCACGTGTGGTGTACTTTAGCTGACCTAGAAGTTCAGTTAATTACTTATACATTTAGAGATTAGGTACAAGTTCAGAACCAATCTGCAAATTAAATACGGTGTTAAAAAAATTATTGGAAATATTAAACATTCCCCATTTCGCACACACACAATTATGTTAATTTGTTCTATCATCTTTTTAGATAATATTTATTTTATGCTAGCATGGGTTAGATGAATACATGTTACTAAAGCATTACTTTATAGCTGAATGACCTTCCTATCATTAACCCCTACCTACTCATAAATAAGGGATTTTTCATTTCACTCACCCTTAAAAGTACAGAGCAAGCAGAATATGTTTTGGCATTTCTCTGTCAACATCACTGTTTATAGCTCAACACATCTTGCAAACATTCACACTGAAATATGCTTAGACACACACACACACACAGACAGAACTAGACCAGGTCATGAAAGTTACAAAAAAGGGTTATAGCTCAACTAATTAAGAAAAGAGTTAGACTAGATGAGATGAAGTTTGGTTGTATACCAGGGAAAAGCACTGTTGATGCTTTCTTTCTAGTGAGGCAACTGCAGGAGACATATTTAGTCAAAAATAAACTCCTGTACTTGGCTCTCTTTGACCTGAAAAGAGCCATCGACCAGGTCATTGTTTCTGGATCTGGCGGTTGCTACTCATTAAAGTGAGAGTTAATAAAGAATAGAGGAACAAATTTCCTATGCAGGAAGTTCACCAAGGCTTGGTTATCTGTCCCCTCTTATTTATCATAGTCCTCTAGGCTATAACAGAGGAGTTTAAGACCGGTTGCCTGTGGCAAATCCTCTATGTTGATGACCTTGTTCTTATAGGTGAATCTGTGGTAGAACTAGGAGTGGAAGCAAAATCTGGAATCAAAAGGTCTCACAGTTAACTTAGTAAAGACCTAGTTTTAGTAAGCAGAGAAATGCTAACCCTTTCAAGAAAATGGCTGTGTTTGATAAGCAGAAAGTATAGACAGAAATTCCATACAATGTGCTCAGTATAAACTAAGGACTCGTATAAAAGGTGTTGAGGAATTGCAGGAAGATTAAGAGAAAGGGAAGACTTTGTTAGTGGCAGATGCACAAGAGCAGTAAATACTAAGAACTTGCAGGAAATAGATTTTCTTGAATGCCTAGGTGGTTTGCTCAAGGCTGGAGACAGCTTCTGTTGTCTAAGTGGCAATTGAAGAAGATGTTCTGAGAGTATAATTGCTACAATAAGAACTGGCTGGAGAAAGTTCAGAGAGTTATTACCGCTGTTGGTAACAAAAGGCCTGTCTCTCAGAGTAAAAAGTAGATTATACGACTCTTGTGTACAGACAGTAATGCTACATGGTAGTGAAAGGTGGACCATGAATGCAGAAGATACACAAAAATTAGAAATGAAGTGGGCATGCTCTACTTGATGTGCAGCAACAATGTGCACATCGAACAAACTGCAAATGTGGAGAGAAAAATTAGGAATACAAAGCATTAGATGTAGTGTACAAGTGAGAAGACTGCACTGATATGGTTATTTGATGTGTATGTATGAAGACAGCTGCATAAAAGTGCTGATTGCTAAATGTGAATGGAACTGGTGGAAAAGGGAGTACTCGGAAGGTGTGGGACAAGGTAGTGAGCCTCACAGAGAAGACAAAGGGCCAAGATGATAGATAATTCACTGTGTTTGTGAAGATCCAATCATCTCCTCCAATAATGAGGTCCTAAAAGTATATCATTTATGTCTATGTGTCCTTCACTCACTCTGTCCCTTTCAAGCATTCTCTACAATTCATATTCCTAATACTTGTTCTTCTATTACTCTTCTAACAATACTATTTTACTCAGCTGTTGTAACTATGAGAGCAGAATATCCTATATTTCCTCCACCTGTGTGGTACTGGTTACCCTGCTTTTTGGAACCACTTCTTTTGTTTGTCACCCATCTTGTATTGCTAATATCATTCCATACCAATTTATTTTCCACTGTCCTTTTCCTCTGAACACCATCTCATATCATCACTCTCCTCTCACAAGCCTTGTTTGTCATTCACTATATCTACCACTATATACCTCTGATCTCTGTCTTGGTTTCTGTACATCTGTTTCTCACTCCTATATTTCACAGCATCTCCCTACTTCTCACATATCTACAGTTTTACTATACTGCAGCTTTCCATCCACCGTTTACACACTGCCACTTATCACTTCCTCCCAGAGCCACTCCTATTTTCCATGACCATCTCCCCAAAATGAGAGGCTTTGTGTTGATGCAAGAGACATTATTATTATTCATAATGCAACAGAACTTTAGAAACTGTAGAGTTTTATATGAAATATAGTGTTACAATGCTAGACTGTAAAGCAGAATATATCTATAGATTTTAGTCCACACTATGTAATAAACATATTTAAACAATTTGTGTTTATATGCAGTATCTTCATGGAGAAAAAAATGGGATAAGCAAGATTAGTTCCAATCCTGTGCTGGAATTTCATTATGACCAAGAAACTCTCTTTAAATGTCCATGAAGACACAGCTTATAAATCTGTTATTACTAAGGGAGTAATCGGATAGATCAATTTTCATATGTAATGTATTCTTGGAAGTTAGTTTGATTAATAAACTACTGGTGTGTTAACTGTTTGGCTAAAATCTATAGATATACTTTGTAGTATACTATAACATTAAAACAAAACACTTAACATACCAGTTATTTACCATCATTTGTTTTGCTCCATTATTCCCCCATATTCAAAACCTGCCAGCATTGATTTTCACCCTCCATTCCACCAAAGTCAATAAACCTAAGTGGCAAGTATGTATTTTGCTCAATGCAATTGAATACACTCTTCAACAAATTCATGACCTTGTGCTAATATGAGAAATCAATTTTGATATTGTTAATACAGCAAACTGCTAAAATCTTGGACTTACAGTATTTTATTTATGCTTAGAATTTAAATCCTTACATGGCTGACTTTATTTTCATCTCTCTGGGCTTGATTGAAGAAGCCCTATTAATGTTACGGGATCAATTTGATTCATTATACTTTTATATTATTATTTAATAAGTTTAAGGTGGCAAGTTGGCAGAATCGTTAGCACGTTGGGCAAAATGCTTAGTGGCATTTTGTCTGTCTTTACGTTCTGAGTTCAAATTCTGCCAAGGTCGACTTTACCTTTCATCATTTCAGGGTTGATAAAATAAGTACCAGTCGAACACTGGGGTCAATGTAATTGACTTATCCTCTCCCCGTTCTGGCTGGCCTTGTGCCAAAATTTGAAATCATTATTTAACAAGTTTGTATTTAACTTAAAAACTGTCCCGTTATTATCATTGCTAATACTTATTATACATTACTTACAATTACACCTATCTTGAACATCCAACATTTGAATTCTCAGAATATACCAAATTTGTGACACATCATTTCACTCACAAAATATTGAGGTTCAATGAGATGGAAAACTAATCTCACGAACTTTCCTACAGCTGAAACACAACATAAATATTCCTAGTCTTAGTTTGGTTACAGAGGCTTAAGCTAGCATTGAGAAGAAGAGGCTCTGCTGAGTCAGCCACAGAAATGAGCCTTGTTAGAGCTAGTGTCCACAACAGACATTGGTTGTCTGTGAAATTTATGACAGGACTGAGTATCCAATTGCAGAAAATCTAACCCAGAAACCTCAAAAATGATGCAGTCGGAAACACCAATATGTGTCAACAGAGTCAGCACAAGATGTGCTATAAGTGTACATGTTTTGAAGTGTGTTGTGTGAAACATAGGCAGCAGCTATTTTAAAAATTCAGAGCAGTGTGTAAAAAAATGAAGCATGTAAAACTGGTGTTTGTGCATGTAATTAGTCTAGATTAGGCCACTGTCTGGTTTAACATCACAACCTAGTCCATGGGTGCCCTGAATGCATTTGCAACAGATCTCTTTCCCTCAATTTTACCAGCTGATATAGACCTTTAAATGTTTAAAAAAAAATGGAAAAGTGAATTTTATATTTTATCTTTTACTTGTTTCAGTCATTTGGCTGTAGCTATGCTGGAGCAACACCTGAAAGAATTAAAAAAAAAATCTGATACTTATTTTTATTGGTCACGTCTGATGAACTGCTAAGTTAAGGACACATAAACAAACTAACACCGGTTGTCAACTTGTGCAGTAGGGGACAAACACAGACACACATGCACATACACGTGCACACACACACGACATTCATCTTTCAGTTTCTTTCTACTAAATCCACTCACAAGGCTTTGGTTGGCTCAAGGCTATAGTAGAAGACATTTGTCCAAAGTACCACACAGACATACCTGCGTCTGTTCTCGAAGGAATAAAATAGATATATAAAAAATTATTAGATTAAGATTTCTTTCTAGTAAGTTTTAAACTAGTTTTTTTTTATTGGTTTCAGGCATAGAACTGTAGCCATGCTAGTGCAGTTTGTTGAAATCATTTTAGTCTATCATATCAGCCCAGTACTTGTAGATTGGTACTTATTTTAATCAAACTTGGAAGAATGATCAACTAAGTTAGTCTAGAGAGAATTTAAATTCAGAAGAGAAATCAATGTAACCAAATATCACAAGTTACTTCGCCTGATGCAATTTTGTCAATCTACCACTCAGTATGCTTTTTATATTTTCATTTTTAAAAACAGGGAAAACAGATTTTGTGTATGGAAGGTGCACAGGTACAATAAACACTAAAGATGTACAGAACCGAGTCAGTAGCTCCGAGAGCATGGGTGCTAGAATAAGAATAGGCTGGGCAAAGTTCAGAGAACTTCTACTTCTGCTGATAACAAAGGGCCCCTCTTTCAGAATGAACGGCAGATTGTATGATGCATGGGTGCTAGAATAAGAATAGGCTGGGCAAAGTTCAGAGAGTTCCTATTTCTGCTGATAACAAAGGGCCTCTCCCTCAGAGTGAAAGGCAGATTGTATGATGACTGCGTGCAAACAGCCATGCTACACGGCAGTGAAACATGGGCTGTGGCTGCCGAGGACATGCATAGGTTTGAAAAAAATGAAACTAGTATGCTTCGCTGGATATGCAATGTCAATGTGCATGAAGGACAGAATGTAAGCATCTTGAGAGAAAAGTTGGGCACAAGAGGCATCGGATGTGGTGTGCAAGAAAGACGACTGTGCTGATATGGTCATGTGATGCGTATAGATGAGAACAACTGTGTAAAAAAGTGCCCATCTCTAACTGTGGTGAGAACGTGTGGAAGAGGTAGACCCAGGAAGACATGGGATGAGGTTGAGGTGGTGAAGCATGATCTTCAAACGTTGGGCCTCATGGAGGCAATGACAAGTGACCAAGACCTCTGGTGATATTCTGTGCTTGAGAAGATTTGTCAAGCCGAGTGAAACCATAGATGCCAGTATCATGTAACAGGCACCTGTGCTGGTGACACATAAAAAGCAACTGTTGAACGTTGGGCCTCATGGAGGCAATGACAAGTGACTGAAACCTTGGTGATATGCTGTGCTTGAGAAGACTCATCAGGCCAAGTGAAATCGTAGTTGTGGCTGATGCCAGTGTCATGAAATGGCACCTGTGCAAGTGGCACATAAAAAGCACCCATTACACTCATGGAGTGGTTGGTGCTAGGAAGGGCATCCAGCTGTAGAAACCATGCCAAATTAGATTGAAATCTGCTGCAGCTCTCCAGCTCACCAGCTTCAGTCAAACTGTCTAACCCATGCCAGCATAGGAAGCAGATGCTAAATGATGATGATGACAATTTTTGATCTTATATTTTTGTATATAAGGCACCCGAGCTAGTGATATGTAAAAGGCACCCTTGCCAGTGACACCTAAAAAGTACACATGCTGGTGACACATAACAAGCACTTGTGCTGGTGCCATGTAAAGGGCACTCATGCTGGTGCCATGTAAAAAACACCTGTGTCAGTGACATGCAAAAGGCACCCATGCCAGTAATGCATTAAAAACACCCAGCAGTAGTAACCAACCCAAAACAGATGACTGGAGCCCGGTGCAGCCCTCAGCTTATTACCTCCAGTCAAACCATCTAATCCATGCTAACATGGAAAATAGACGTTAAATGATGATGATGATGATGATAAGCATGAAATATCCGCCATTTTTAATGAAAGGAAATGGAATAGTTTTTAATATTATGCTGTCAACAACAAGCACAAACCTCTTTGCAAGCATCTGGTCAAAAATTTTTTAAACTCTGCAGTCAGCAGAATTATGGATCAGAAGTTATTGGATAATATCTCCAATATTCAAGTTTTTACTCAGCAGCAGTGCCACTCTCCAGCTCGCACAAATGTTCCAAGTTTGTTATATGTTGCAGGAAACATCAGTCTAAACTGAACAAAAACTGGCAAGTATCCGTAAAACTCATAAGGCAGACTATTCAAACCAAGTAATTTGTCATTCACACAACCAGTTGCTGCTATCAGTCTTTTGCTATACTTGATGTCCTCTGTTGAATAATAGTAATACTGAAAATTTCTAATCTAGGCATACGGTGACAAAATTTTGGGAAAGAGAATTGTTACTGGTTTTAACACCAGTGTTTGACTGGTATTTTATTTTATTGCCCATGGAAGAATACAAGGCAAAGCTCATTTTGTGGGCTTCAAAGAACTCAGAAAGGATCTATTTCAAAACGGGGGCACCAGTATTTTCTTAACGAAACACTTTGAAACTTGGGACACTGGTAGAATGTGTCATATAAAACATCTTTTACTCTTAGTCTTCTTAACAAGAAAACGTACATCGCAAGTTATTCCATGTTAAAGTTGTCGTATTTCTGTAATTTCAACCAATCACTGACGTCTATTCAGCTCAATAAATTTACTGCTGGGCGGTCATAAAAATGTTATTCCCTGTGACATATTTCATCCGGTTTAATCGTAATTTATACGCATATATTGTTTATATAATAAATTACGCTGTGCGTATCTATGTGTGTAACAATTTTAGAGTTCGGATTCTAGAGTTAGGGTTAGTTTTAGGGTTAGGGTTAGGGGATTAATACGATATACACCGTTACAGCGCTAACTGTTTTCAACTGAATAGACGTCAGTGGGTGCCCCCGTTTTGAAATAGATCCCTCAGAAATGTAACGGAACATAACAAAATGTTGTAAATACAATGAATTCATTGCTGTACTGGCCGATTCTGCCAGGTCACTGTTTAACAACAACAACAACAACCACAGTAATTTTTAAACTCCAATTTTAGCACTGAAAGATTAAAAGTGGAGAAATTCAATACCTTTTCACAATGGCAATCTTGACATGAAGTAAACAATGTAAAGTCTTAACAGGAAATTGAAACTGAATCTCATATACATTATAGAGAAATCACTGCACAGAGAGGGGCTTAGTCATTCTTCAGCCATACCATCACCTATCACCATCAATTAACTGGAGGCAAGAATGATTTCAGCATCACTAGTCAATAGACTTGCACAGACAAACAGATGTTAATGTGAACAAGATTGTGTATGTGTGATTCATACCAGTATTACTTATTGCTATTTGGGAAATGTACATGTGTACAAATATCTATCAGACCATACTCCCCCACCCCCACGCCACACACAATGGACTAGTAGTTAATATGTTGGCTTTATGATCCTCAGAGCCATAAGTTTGATTCTAGAACCAGGCAGTGTGTTCTATCTTGAGTAAAGCACTTCATTTTCACAGCGTTCCAGTTTACTCAACTGAAATGAATAACAGTCGAGTGCTTGTGCAGTGCTTTTGCACTTCATCTGTTCTATCCTGAATGTTGTGTTAGGTCAAGGGTAGGAGGGACAAGGTGGGTGTGGGTGGGGGGCATCTATCTATGACTGCTCACATCAACACAAGCACCTAAAAGAATCATTGAATGCATAATACATACTGGCAAGTTATATGAGATTTTCATACACACACACACACACACACAATTCATATTGATTCTACTTTCAGTATTGAGTTATTAAGTCTGCCTCTCAGTGAATATTCTGATGTTATTCTCAAACATGCTTTAAAATATTGACCCTCAATTGATTATACATGCACACATTTTTATACATACATATACATTTTATAATCATGTAAATACTAGTGATATATTAATATTTGTGCCTTAATCTTGGTTGTTATACTTATAATATTTCAGCCACTATACCTTCTATCCTTCTTCAGGTATGCCATATTCGGTAATGTTCTTAAAATTTCAAACTAAACCCCTTATTAAGCTCACAGGGACAGACAGTTTTCATGCTACTGTCTATATCAGGGATATTATAGTATTAGTTATTCTTATATGTTGCTAGATCATTATATTGAACCAGAGTTTATACAGACTGACTTATCCAGGGATCGAATTTAATCCCTGGGTTACTCTGTTTAGAAACTGAAAAGAAACTAAATCTGTCATGAACCTACAAGATCATAAAGCTGGAGCTTATCTTGGTTTCTATTGTGTATAAGCAACTGAAGGAGTACCATAATTCCTATCTGGACAGGATGTCAGTCTGTAACAGGGATAAACCTCACCCAGTTGCAGCTGGTATTCATTTTCAGCTGAATGAACTAAGCGACAAGAAGTAAAAGGCCTTGTTCAAGAATACACTGCACTTCTGGATTGGGAGTCAAACCCACAATCTTATAATCAAGAGCCCAGTTGCCTTAATCATACAGACACACTCGTGCCTAATATTTCATTTTTCATTTTATTTTATCTAGTTTCAGCTCATGAGCTGTCGCCATGCTGGGGCACCACCATTTATATATATATATATATATATATATATATATATATATATATATATATATGTATATACCATCTAATTCAAACTGAATGAGTAAATGGCATTATAAGAAAGGGAAATAGCTAAGATGAAAATAACTATGGTATGTACAATGAAATGAGAACATCAACTCTGTAGATTTAATAAAATTCCTAGAATGTTATTGAGTATGGCAGGCATTTGAAGAAGAGTGGACAGTATAAAGGCTGAAATGCTCTGACTAATAATCAGGCATGGTTATGTGGTTAAGAAGTTCACATTGCATGGTTTCATGTTCAGTCCCAATCAACGGTATCTTGGTTGTCTTCTGCTACAGCCCTGAACAGACCAATATCCTGTGAGGGAGCTTGACAGACAGAAATACCATATGTCAATATCACTCACACACAGAAGGTTGTTTGTTATGACAGATCAGAGAATGATTATTGGTTTTGCATCTATAAAGCATTTAGCTGTATAGATGACACGTTAGACTCAAATGGCCGGAGGTATGAGAGATATGTGCGTCTCACTGCTTGACAACTGATGTTGGTTTGTTTACATCCCCCATAATTCAGAGGTTCACCAAAAAGAAACTGATAGAATAAGTACCAGACTTATGAAAATGGTACTTTCAAGCTAGTGTACCCAAGTATGGCTGAAATCCAATGATTAGCCAGTGTATAATAATGGTAATTCTTCATGTCACTGTCTTAGTTGTTTGAGCATTTCAGTCTCGTTGTAATACTGTGACTGTTTTGGGCCATTTCAACAATTTTCAGAGGGAAGGCCAGTTTACATTGGTCTAGTCGTTTATATATGTGAGGGTTTGTATACTTTTACTCTTTTACTTGTTTCAGTCATTTGACTATGGCCATCCTGGAGCAAATCGACCCCAGGACACACAAATACATATACATATATACGATGGGCTTCCTTCGGTTTCCGTCTAACAAATCCACTCACAAGGCTTTGGTCGGCCCAAGGCTATAATAGAAGACACTTGCCAAAGTGCTACGCAGTGGGACTGAACCCGGAACCATGTGGTTGGTAAGCAAGCTACTTACTACACAACCACTCCTGCACCTATGTTTATGTAATTTATATTCTATTCTGTTTTCTTTGATAATTTTAACTTTTTTGTTCATTTCTTTTGGCAAACTGTGTGCTATGACAGTTTTAGAATTAGTTATAAAATAAAACTGTAATAATTAAAAAAAGTCTGTAAAACTTATTTCACTTTCAAGAATTAAATATATATTTATCTTTCACTTGTTTCAGCCATTGGACTGTGGCCATGCTGGGGCATCGCCTCGAAGGGTCTAGTAAAATCTTTAATTTTTGATAAAATTTTTAAAATGTTTTTTTTTGAAGGTGGTGCTCCAGCATAGCTGCAGTCAAATGACTGAAACAAGTAAAAGAGTAAATAAACCCATTTCAAGAAAGTATCAAGCGGGCCGCAAGATAAAAGTCTGTGGGACGCATGCGGCCCGCGGGCCTCAAGTTGGCCAGCCCTGGTCAAGTAAAGCAAATCAACCCCTGACCTTATTTTGTTTTTTAATAGACGTACTATTCTTTAGGTCACTTTGGTTGAACCGCTAAGTCTGGGGGGGGGGGGCGGGGCGTAAACAAACCAGCATCGCCTGTCACGAGGTAGTCACACACACGCACACGTAAATGACGAGCTTCTTTCAGTTTCTACCTACTAAACCCTCTCACAGGGATTTGAGTCAGCTCGGAGCTATCGTAGAACACTTGTCCAAGGTGCCACTGGGACCGAACCTAGAGCCATCTGCTGGGGAACCAAAGTTCTTGCGGTGTAGCCATGTCTGTGCCCATAAACTCTGGGGATGTTATTTCCACAATGTTATCCATATGCACATCGTGTGAGTGTGTGATTGTGTGTTAGATTATTCAACATTATCAAAGTTTCATATTTATATTTCCAGCCAACGATGGTATAGAATACCGCTACACCTTTCCATCAATAACCACTAATCACCTTGACAATCCTTCTAAATTCTGTGGAGAAAGGGATTGTCACATGATGATGATGATGACGATGAGTAATATCGGCTGTTAAGTAAATCATATCAGAATGTTTCGTATTGACACATCTTGACTCAGATTTCATATACAGGCACAAGTCCTCCGTCTTAACAGGAGTGGTTTTAATAAACATCCTATCCTATACGTAATACGATGTTGTTAATGAGTCCTGCCCAAAGCTATTTCAATCATAAATATCCTTCTTTATAGGCGCAATGCACCCAGAACATTTCCTAAATAGCCTTTAAGCATGATTTGATGAGGATTTGACTACTATTTCTAGAGGTCGAGCGGCTATGTACAGGCTCCCTCGTTAAAGGTTGATATTTGAGTGTCTATCAGAGACCATATGCCTCTGGTATGTTGCAAAGAAATAGTCAGGGGAAAACTGAAATTGCTGAAGTCAAAATCACGTGCTCTCGTCAACTTGTATATATATTTTTTTCTTTTAAATAAAGCTGGAGCCTTATTTTCGCAAGCTATGGCGGCAATGGTGGATGTGCTGAGGCAGCTAATGCGGATTCTGTTAGATTTTGAACACTGACAAACACACGGCATCGAATTAAATATGGGGTAAACTATATAAAACGAGCTTTCTATCTCCACGTTCTAGACTAGCCACAAACAATGCTATTTAGGCGATCGATAACAGGGGGTATAAAGCTACACACACATAATGATTTAGTTAACACGTACACGAAAGAAAGAGAGAGAAGGAGGGAGAGAGAGGGGGGGGAGAGAGTGTGTGTGCAACATTCAGTAAACAAAACTATAAACAACCCTATTAGAGAAAATAAATTAAACCCGAATCGAAGGCAAAGCTAGTGTGAACAGGCCTTATTGCAATAATCGACCTTCCCACTCCAACTTCCTCATCTCCAAAGCAACAAAGGTCCCAAAGCTGATAAAACAAGGTCGTAGGATGAAGATCGATGGCGAATAACAGAGTAACAGATTGCTTGTGAAGAGGCAAAGGAACGAATGATTTAAAGGGACAACTATGGAACCGTTTAGGCAGGGCTGTAGCTAGCTAGCTAGCAAGATAGACAGATGGCATGTGCGTGTGTGTGTGTATGTATATGGGTAGGGGATATAAGAGGAGCGATGTAGTAGTTGGTTAGTCACAGGTTAACACTGGTGGAACAAACCTATGATTAGACTTTCCAAGCGTGACCAACACGTCTATTCAGACATAGCAATATATCCAGGATTACACTATTCAATCAATGTATGCTGTCAAGCAAGTCGAACGGCCACAGAAGAGGCTCTCTTGTTAATTTGGAATAAACCTAGTTAGACTGATAGATAAATAGGGTAGATACAGATACCATATCAGAGATACATAACATAGCCTGAGGGTTATGAAACACTGAGAAATAGATGAGTAAATAATTAGATAAAAAGACAATTACTGAAGAGTAGTTTGCATAACTAGATAAAGATAGAAATAATCTATCTATCTATCTATCTATCCATCCATCCATCCATCCATGTACACACACACACGCGCATATATATATATATATATATATATATATATATATATATATATATATAGTTTTAGGGAAAATAACCAAGTTTCAAGAACTCATCGATGAAAATCCACTATCACATATAGAAAAATTAACAATTAAAAGCACAATAAATGAGTATTATATTATATTTATCTTATGATGTTTACTTTGCTTTATATTATACTCATTTATTGTGCTTTTAATTGTTAATTTTTCTATATGTGATAGTGGATTTTTATCGATGAGTTCTTGAAACTTGGTTATTTTCCCTAAAACTATATATTTTATGTATATTTTATCTATAAAGCTCAATTTAATTTTAATTTTTTATAAATTGATTTTAATTGAGTTTTTACCTGTAATTTTATACACACACATACACACACACCAAAACAAAAGCAGATATATTCTATAAAGCTGCATAAATTGATAGTGCTGTTATAATAATAATAATAATAATAATAATAATAATAATAATAATAAAAAACAGAAAAAACAAAACAAATGAAACTTTGACTTTCTTCAGAATTAGATTTTTCGCCTAAATTTTCATTTAACGATAATTTATGTAAAATCACACACACATACAATTTATACAGAGGGAGAGAGGGACTGTAAAAAAAAATGTGACATATAGAAGGGTAGATAGAGTGAATGGAAAGAAATGCTACTTTAGATCACAAATGTAGATGTACAAGATGGTGTGTGCATGTGCACATACAAGTGCACCTGCACATGTATGTAATCAACATGTAACATATTTCTAATCAACCATGGAGCTTCTATGTGGTCACTCAAATGAAATGACAGCGAAATTCTCCCTCAAAATACACTGATCTATTTAAAAAAAGGAGGGGCACGGTGCTTGAGAGGATTGGATGGCCACTACACTCTCTGAGTGGTTGGCGTTAGGAAGGGCATCCAGCTGTAGAAACTCTGCCAAATTAGATTGGAGCCTGGTGTTGCCATCCGGTTTCACCAGTCCTCAGTCAAATCGTCCAACCCATGCTAGCATGGAAAGCGGACGTTAAACGATGATGATGATGATGATGATGATGATGATGATGGGTGGGATGTCTTTGATCGCAAGTCTCTCAGTCACAGATGATAGAGTTATGTGTGTTCATTTTCATGTTCAATCACACAACCACCCATCATTACCATATTATGTTTATTTTTCCATGTTGATATTAGAGTTGGATGTGCTGTCTCAGTCCAAATCAGTTTTGACAGTCTCAAATGGCTAGATGCACTTCATAACATCAACTACTTCATGTATCTATTGGGTGCACCAGAACTACAGAGGTAGGCATATATATCATCATCATTTAACATCTGTCTTCCAAGCTGGGATGGGTTGGACCACCCCATATATATATATATATATATATATATATATATATATATATATATATATATATATATTTATTTATTTGAAGGTTTGGAGGTGATGTACAGAAATTATATAGAAAAAAATTAATTAAGGTACTCAGAAACCTGGATGTTTGTACATTTACAGATTTTTATTAATGTCACATATTAAATGAAGCGCTTTTTACCTAGTCGTGTAGGTTTTTCAAATTGTTTTGAGAAAACTTTCTAGCGGGTCTCTTTATATAGTTTTATTGAGTGTGTGGGGTGGAGAGTGAGATATATAGGATAGTAAGAGAGGGTGAGGAAAAGTGAGAGAGAGAGAGTGTGTGTGTGTGTGTGAGTGTGTGTTTTTTTGTGTTGGTGTGTGTGTGTCTGTGTGTGTGCGTGTGTGTGTCGATGGGAAAGAGAAAAGAAGAAAATTGGGTACAAACATCCAGGTTTCTGAGTACCTTAATTTTTTTCTCTCTTTCTCTCTCTCTCTATATATATATTGGCTAAACTGGCAACACGACCATCCCCAAATACAACATTATATATATATATTTAGACCAAAGTGTACGTATGCCGCTATATATATAAATGATACAAAATGGGACAAGAACGCAAAACATTCAGATAGACAATACAAAGAAAACAAGGACGGGTCAGTCAGTGTTTTCTTTCCTCAGTCGAGTTCCAGATTATCTTTGCAATTTTGGCTGGTTATACTCGATTATTTATATACACATTTGACAGAATAATCTGAATGCTAAAGGGTTAAATATGCATCTTGGGCAACATCATAATGGTTTCACTAGTGTATATGATGGCTATGGACACAGTACTCAAAAATGAGGAGGCATCAAACCTACAGGGATTTTGATGATGCAAATGACCTAACCATTAGCAAAACTAACTTCAGAAAACTGTGTAGCCACTTGATTGCACACCAATCGATTGAACATACATGCTGGACAGTTGTGTGTGAAAGCTAAGTCATTTCTTGAAGAATGCACAGCTCAATATCATCATCATCATCATCATCGTTTAACGTCCGCTTTCCATGCTAGCATGGGTTGGACGATTTATTTATTGGGACTGGTGAACCAGATGGTTACACCAGGCTCCAATCTGATTTGGCATGATTATTAACCTCAGCAAGCTTCTCAATCACACATAAGTATATACATATAATTTAGGATGTTAAAGGACTCAAGACTTGTCAAGCCAAGTGAAATAGAATTTATGCCTGTTGCCAGTGTCATGTAAATGGCACCTGTGAAATTGTAATTGTAACCACTGCCAGTAGCATGATTTTTGAATGTTGGGCCTCAAGGAGGTGAGGGACGGAGTGGTGAAGCATGGTCTTCCAATGTTCATTTTCACAGAGGTGATGACAAGTGACCAAGACCTTTGGTAATAGGCTGTGCTTGAGAAGACTTGCCAAGCCAAGTGAAATCATAGTTGCAGCCATTGCCTGTATCATGTAAATGGCACATGTGAAATTGTAGTCATGGCCATTGCCAGTGTCATGTAAATGGCACCTGTACTAGCGGCACATAAAAAGCACCCATTACACTCTTGGAGCAGTTGGCATTAAGAAGGGCACCCAGCCATGGAAACTGTGTCAAATCAGACTGGAACATGGTGTAGCTCTCCATCTTACCAGTTCCAGTCAAACTGTCTAATCCATGCCAGCATGGAAAGCGAATATTAAATGATGATGATGATGATGACTGATTGAAATCCTGGCCATGCCCATGATATTTATCAGGCAAAGGCAACCTTTTTCAAGAAATGGGCCACATAGACATAGCTCATCATCAGATGGACCCCTCTACCAAAAATATTCAAGGTCATTTTTCATTTGCATGCCGTTCAGAAAGTTCTGTGGGACACAGTTCGCCCATGATTGATATGTATTATGTCATCATGTGTTACACGCGGCCAGACCCTCAGTGATCACTTCCACTGTTAAAAGTGAAAGTGGTTGTAATAAAGGAAAGGAAACTGTGAGTGGCTCCTTATGTCCAAACAATAAAGTGAAGCCGATTCGGGGGGGGGGGGGAGGGAAGAGACAGAGAGTATGGAATCAACTTCGTTATTTGACTGGTACTTATATTGTTGTGACTGACTGTCACTTTTAAGCTACTAAATGCAGGCAAGAAGGATCAGTTTACATAACTGCAGCATTAAGGATCAGTTTACATAACTGCAGCATTAAGGATCAGTTTACATAACCACTTGAAGGAGTGCTGCACTCCTCCATGAACTTTGGATATGAAAAAACTTCCATCAAGCTGTTGAGCCCAGAATAACAAGAGGTCAATGAAATAATTCTGTGTGTGTGTGCTTGTATACATATGCCCTTGTGAAGGCTTGTAGCATGTTCAGTATCTGTATTCATTAGCACACACATATATACATATTCATATACATATAAGCAAGGAATCTTCTCAAATTCTAGCCAACTATATACACTGGAAGCAGCCATCCTGGGTGAAGGAGTTGGATTTTTAAGTTCTCATTTATCTGAGCACTACTCTGTGGATATCTATACTACACTTGCTTTGTGTTATCCAGTACACCATATGTGTGTGTGTGTGTGTGTGTGTGTGTGTGTATATCTTTTGTCATTTTTTAAAATCTTTTACATGTATCAGTCATTAGACAGTGGCCATGCTGGGGCACTGCCTTGAAGAACTTTTAGTCAAATGAATCAACCCCAGTACTTTTTTAAAGCTTAGTACTTATTCTATCAGTCGCTTTTTGCTGAACGACTAAGTTACAGTATTGTAAACACACCAACACCGGTTGTCAAGCAGTTGTAGGGGACAAGTACAGACAAAAAAACCCAAAAAACCACACACAGACATGATGGATTTCTTTCAGTTTCCACCAATCAAATCCACTCAAGGCTTTGGTTGGCCCAAGGCTATAGCAGAAAACACTTGCCCAAAGTACCATGCAGTGGGACTGAACCTGGAACCATGTTGTTGGGAAGCAAACTTCTTACCACATTGCCATGTGCAGGCATTACTAGGTGGTTAAGTAGATTTCTTCACATTTGCGAGGTCCTGGGCTTTACTCCTAGCTTTTCCGGTCAGATGGACTATACCAATCATTCAAGATGGTCGACCTTGTTGCATTTTGTGTCATTACATTAAGGGTATGCGCATCTGTGAAATAAAAGAGTAAAGACCCCCTTCAGTTATGCATGACCATGGGATTTCACTTAGAAAGTTACCCTTTGAGGCATAAGTCTGTTGTTTATGGAAGACCAGCAGTTACCCATGCATACCATCCTCTCCTCTCCAATGTCATCCAAAGGAAAAGTAAAGCTTGATACAGCTTGGCACCAGTGATGTTGCAACTCATTTCTACAGCTGAGTGAACTGGAGCAATTTGAAATAAAGTGTCTTGCTTAAGAACACAACACACAGCCTGGTCGGGGAATCGAACTCACTACCTCATGATTGGGAGCCCGATGCTCTAACCACTGAACCATATGTCTTCTGTGGCATCATCGTATATATAATATACAGATGAATAGAAAATGTATGCACCACCCATTGTGTGTATATGTAGATTATATATATACAGTTGTGTACATATATATATATGACTACATGTTATTTCTGTACACATAGCTTCTTTTACTTGTTCCAGTCATTGGACTGCAGTCATGCTGGAGCACTGCTTTGAAGAGTTTACTTTTAGTCAAAGAAATCAACTCTAGTATCTTATTCTGTTTTTCAAGTCTGGTGCTGATTCTATTGGTGTCTTTTTGCTGAATTGCTAAGCTATGGGGACATAAACAAAACAATACCAGTTGTCAGATAGTGGGGGAAAGGGACAAACACACACGCATGATCAAAGACATTCCAACCATGACCATTACTTTTTTTTAGGGTAAAAGGCAACCGTGCCAGTGACATGTAAAGGACACCCATGCTGATTGACACATAAAAGGCACCTGTGCTGGTGGCACATAAGAGGCATCTAGTACACTGTGGTTGGCATTAGGAAGGGTATCCAGCCATAGGAACCAAGCCAAAACAGATGACTGGAGCCTTGTGCAGCTCTCTAGCTTATTACCAGCTCAGGTCAAAACCATCTAACCCATACCAGCATGGAAAACAGACGTTAAATGATGATGATGATGATGATGCAGGACTACACTATCTAATGTGCTTTTTCCTTTTCTCAAGAGTTGGAGGGTATGATTTGAGGGAGATTTGGAATTTTTAGATGAAATATAGAAGCAGGTGGTTCAAAAACTGCCTGAGTGGTGGGGGAGTTCATGCTGATTCCCATATTTACCAAAAGTAAGATCTTGTGTATTTCTACTGTCATAAACCCACTGCAAAGCATTCAAAATGGAATCTAATTGAACTGATGGCATTTTTGTATCACTGCAGGAGGAATAAATTTGTAAATGATCAATGTTTGGAATCCATAATGGCAGATTTTTGGTCAAAATGTGAAATTTTTGGCAATTTGTTAAGTTTCTATTTTTTCCTAACCACACATATATTACCAAAATATGTTTTTACTAAAAGATAATTTGAATGTTAAAGAATGATTTTATTTTGGCAAGGAAGATACTGCTCTGAGTTGTGTTTTTTTTTCTTTCTCCCAGTGGACTTTAAGTTTGGAGGAAAGAATTCATAGAAGCTTTGTGGTAATTTAGAACTACATAGCGTGGGGAAAATTATGCTGATTTATTACATGGAAATTCTGAAACACTGAAAGATTACAGTGTTGCATTCAAACATGTACATGCTGATGAGTTACAAGAACAGCTGGTGATGGAAGAACTTTGATTGATGTGTACGAGGTGGTTTAAAGATGTACTGTGGAAAAGAATATAGTTTTATACATAATATAAATGGAGAAAATTCTTGAGTGACACATAAACTTGCTTAAAGACTGTCCACTAACGATGTTAATGCCAAAAAGGATCTGGCAAAAATCAATCATCTTGTAATTGTAGCAAAATTCACAAACAAGAAATTTAAGGTAAAAATATTAGAGATGGCATGGTTTTCTTTTTTTCTTCAAAATCATCATGAACATCTCTTAGCTCTCTCACAATTAGATCCATAAATTATTGATGCAGAATTATTGACCTAGAGTATAGAACAGGAAAAAACAAACTGAACAAGAAATTAATGAAGCAAAGAAAGTGCAATCCATCACTGCTAGTCTTTTACAAACCTGAAATTCAAGGAGTGGTCCATGCACAAGCATGCATGAATTAGAGAACACCCTCTCAACAAGAAGTGAAATTAGTGATGTAATTGAGAAGACAGAATTATTGTAATCAGAAACACCCATCCTATTTGAATGATAAGAAAAAAAAAATCTGAACTTTTCCAGTTGATAAATCTTACATGAATAAAGGCTGGGTATTTTGTTTGTGCTTTACAGCAATGATGAATTTTAACCACAAGTCAAAATTAAACTAGGGTAAAAAAAAAAGAAAAAAAAAGGAAAATGTGAAGAGGGTCTGAAAAAGTCCATCAACAACAGCTGACCTCTATTTTGAGTTTAAAACATATGTGCACAAGTGTACAAACATTTTATGTCAATGTATTCACTGAACAAGGTGGCAAGCCAGCAGAATCATTAGCAAGCTAGGCAAAATGCTTAGTGACATTATGTCAGTCTTCGTGTTCTGAGTTCAAATTCCATTCAGGTCAACTTTGCCTCTCATCCTTTCAGGGTCGATTAAATAAGTACCAGTTGAGTACTGGGGTTGATGTAATTGACTTACCCCCTCCCTTGAAATTGTTGGCATTATGCCAAGATTTGAAATCAATATAATCATTGAACACTGCCACTCCCAAACTAAAAGATTATACACTTTTATATTTTAAATTAAATGTGGATAGAGAGAGGAAATAGAGAATAAGAATAAAAATCAACATTGTATCTTCTGGTGCTTAAAATATACAAAATAATTCTATCATCAACCATTTAACCAGCAGTTAAGCATGGAATAAATTACACACGTCAGTCATCGACTATCAGGACACTATCCTTCAGAAATTCCATGCTTTCTGCAATCTGTCAACACACGATTCCTTCTCTATGGCTCTTTCACTATGAATTTTGCCATGCTTTATCATTTGTACTCTGCATGTAGTTTTGGTTATTGATATTATGTTCTTTCTTGCCTTACTACTGCTTTGTCACCTGTTTTACCCTTTCTTGATGAGTTATAGGCACTTGGGCATTGTATAGAATAAACCCTGTTACGACATATGTGAGTGATTGTGCATGTATTCCTTACACAGTTGCTATGTCATGTGAATGACAAATTTACAGCAATGTGATTACAGCAGTGGCATTCAGAAAGGAAAAAGTAGATACTGGAGCTCAATGCAGTCCTTGGACTCATTGTGTCACTTCAAACTGTTCATCCCATGCCAACAAGGAACCTGGACATTAAAAGATGATGGCGAATAATATATATATATATATATATATATATATGGAGAGAGAGAGTGAGCAAAGTACTTCATTACACGTTGCTCTGCGATCATTTTGACATCTGATATGTGACGCTCAGTTGCACCCGTACAGGTAATGTTGATCTGATGGAGGGAGTGAGCTTATGTCTACACAAACATTTGATCACTACAAACAAATCATCTGTATGGTTGTTCGGTAAGAAATTGTCGAACCCTCATATGTTGTCTAATGACAAGAAAGTCCTAACAACAAGGTCTAATATCTACTCTTATCAGTTTATATATATATATATATATATATATATTTTGCATGTGTGTGTTTATGTATGCATGTTGTCCTAAGACATGTCCATGATTTAAAACTTGGGTTCAGATTTCCATCAATTGCTTATGACACTTGTTACCTTTTCAGTTTCTCTGATCTTTTGAGGCTTTTAAGATAGAATGTTTCTCTTCATTTCCTTTGCCTTATTTACAATTTGATGTATGTGTATACAAACAAACCCTTACATCTACATACACGGAAAACTATCAGTAACATCTACTTTTTTTGAGTACAAGACAAAGTAGGAGTTTGTACATGGTTACTCAAATTCTTAAAAACAGTAGTGAAATATCTGCCAGTCTAATACTTTACTCTTTAAGAGAAAATGAAGGATATATGGTTTGGAAATAGGAAAGAATGGTCATGGCTGGAATGCATTGATCATAGGTTTGCTTAGGAATTGTGCTGGGGTTAAACAACATTACCAGTTATGAAGAGACAGAATAGAAATTAATCTGGCAGGAAAATTGTCATTAAACTGGAAGACAACATTAAGAGAACAAATACTATATATATTATCACAAGTCATACATACATACATACATACATATAAAACATGGATTGTTATATACATTCACAGGATCTGTTAAAATATCAAATGTATGTGAACATGTTAATATATAATTAGCGTTTCAGTTAAATTGAACAAAGAAAAACCAAAGCGGATCTACATCTGCTTATGAAAGGTTATTGGTGAAATAAGGACGAAGGTTAGAATAATTAAATCTATTAAGAGAGCAAGCGTGTATGTGTCGTTAGCAGGATTATAAACTGGCTGTAGTGAGATAACAGTAATGGTTTTTAATGTTGGCACAGGGTGACAAATTGTGGAGGGTGGGAATAATCAATTAAGTCGATAATAATGTAACCATTGTCAGATTCGGTAGAGTGTCAGAGAAAGTGTCTCGCGATATTTAGTAACGCCTATTTATGTTTTGAATACAAATTCTGTCAGGGTCAACTCTGCCTTTCATCTTTCTGTGGGGAGCGGGGAATGATAAATATATATCAATTGAGTATTGAGCTTAATACAATGAACTATAACCTTCTCTGTAAATTTGGCCTTGTAACAGTTTCGGAAAGCAAATATTATCAATATATATAATATGCTGCATGTCTTTTTGTATATGCATATATATATTCTTTTATTTGTTTCAGTCATTTGACTGCGGCCATGCTGGAGCACCGCCTTTAGTCGAACAAATTGACCCCAGGACTTATTCTTTGTAAGCCTAGAACTTATTCTATCGTCCCTTTTGCTGAACTGCTAAGTTGCGGGGATGTAAACGCACCAGCATCGGTTGTCAAGTGAGGGTGGGAGGACAAACACAGACACACAAACATACATATCATCATTATCATTTAACATCTGTTGTCCATGCTGGCATGAGTTGGACAGTTTGATTGGGCTGCCACGCTGGAAGGCTGCACTATATATATGACAGGCTTCTTTCAGTTTCCGTCTACCAAATCCACTCACAAGGCTTTGGTTGGCCCAAGGATATAGTAGAAGACAATTGCCCAAGGTATCATGCAGTGGGACTGAACTTGGAACCATGCAGTTGGTAAGCAACCTACTTACTGCACAGCCACTCCTGTGCCTATACATTTTTTGTGAGTAACACTTTAATGTTTGTGGCTGTTGAATTTGTTCCACTTTATAATACTTATACTATCTAAATCACTTAACATGAGCTGGAGTCGTTCTGTTTATTTTTTGTATTTATCTCATAATGCTTAAATGAAAATTTTCTAAACTATACAAGTGTTTCTACACTCTTGCTATAACAGCATCTTTACTTAGTTATTCTGTTTGTCTTTTGTACATTCAGCTTCATTCTCTTGTCTTACATATAATAAAATACAATGAACTGGTCATGCAGAAAATTGGAAACAAAAGCAACAAACAGAGTGGGAGTGAGTGACAGTCAGAAATGCTAAATGCAGGTGAACTGTAATGAAATGTTTTGCTCTGAAGTTGTCAGTATTTTAATCAAAATGAAACTAAATTTTTATCATAAATCATATTTATTTTATCAATTTCACATACACAAACCTTAATATATATGAAATTGAATATCAAACTTGTTTGCTATCAAAGTATTATTGCTTACATAACATTTATAAATTTTATATAGATACATATACACGCACAGACACACACACACACACACATTCTTTCATTTTTTTTTTAGTTCATTTTTCTATGCCTGCCCTTTCTGAAACTATCATCATCATTGTTTAATGTCCGCTTTGCATGTTAGCATGGGTTGGATAGTTTGATTGAAGACTGGCAAGCTAGGAGGCTGCACCAGGCTCCAATGTAATCCTGCAAGGTTTCTTCAGCTGGATGCCCTTCCTAACGACAACCACTCTGAGTGTAGTGGGTGCTTTATACGTGCCCCCAGCACAGGTGCCAGTCAGGCGGCACTGGCATTGACCATGCTCGAATGGTTCTTTTTACATGCCACTGGCATGGGAACCATTCAGGCATGCACTGGCATTGACCATGCTCGAATGGTGCTTTTTACATGCCATTGGCGTGGGAACCAGTCAGGTGGCACTGGCTTTAGTCATGCTCAAATGGTGCTTTTTATGCGCCACCGGCACTGGTATCGGCCATGACTATGATTTCACTTGACTCAGCAGGTCTTTTCAAGCACAGCATATTGCTCGACGATTGAAGGGTACTTTTAAATGGGCTGGTTATGCGACATTGGCATCAGCCATGGCTATGATCTCACTTGACTTGCTGGGTCTTCTTAATCACATCTACCCAAAGGTCTTGGTTGCTTGTCATTGCCTCTGTGAGGCCCAACGTTCGAAGGTTTTGCTTCACCCTCTCATCTTATGTCTTCCTGGGTCTACCTCTTCCACAGGTTCCTTCCACTGTTAGGGAGTGATACTTCTTCACACAGCTGTCCTCATTCAAATGCAACACATGGCCATGCCAGCACAGTCGTCTCTCTTGTACACCACATCTGATGCTTCTTATATCCAACTTTTCTCTCAGAGTGGTTACACTCTGTCATATATGCACACTGGCATTACACATCCAGTGGAGCATACTAGCTTCATTCCTTTCTAGCCTACGCATGTCCTCAGCAGTCACAATCCATGTTTCACTGCCGTATAGCATGGTTGTTCACACACATGCATCATACAGTGTACCTTTGACTCTGAGCGAGAGGCCCTTTATTACCAGCAGAGGTAGGAGCTCCCTGAACTTTGCCTGGGCTCATATATATATATATATATATATATATATATATATATATATATATATATATATATATATACAGAGGCATCAAGTTGTTGGATTAGGTAATGAAAGTCACGGAGAGGGTCATAGCCCAACTAATTAGGGAGAGAGTCAGTTTAGATGAGATGCAGCTTGGGTTTGTGCCAAGGAAAAGCACCACTGATGCTATATTTCTGGTAAGACAGCTGCAGGAAAAATACCTAACCAAAGATAAACCTCTGTACCTGGCTTTCGTTGAGATGGAGAAAGCCTTTGACAGGGTCCTCCGATCCCTTACCTGGTGGTCAATGAGGAAACTAGGGATAGAAGAATGGTTAGTGAGAGCTGTGTGAGCCATGTACAGAGACGCTGTCAGTAAGGTGAGGGTTGCCAATGAGTACAGTGAAGAATTCCAGGTAGAGGTAGGGGTCCACCAAGGTCCAGTCCTCAGCCCCCTCCTATTTATCATAGTCCTCCAGGCAATAACACAAGAATTCAAGACAGGATGCTCCTGGGAGCTCCTCTATGCTGATGACCTTGCACTAATTGCTGAGTCACTATCAGAACTAGAAGCAAGTGTATCTGTCAGGTGTGGAAGCAAGGACTAGAATCAAAGGGCCTTAGAGTCAACCTAGCTAAAACCAAAGTCCTAATAAATAGGAAGGTAGACAAAACACAAACCCCTTCAGGTAGATGGCCCTGTTTGATTTGCAGAAAAGGCGTAGGTAGAAACTCTATAAGATGTACCCAGTGTAAGCTATGGACATGTAAGAGGTGCAGCAATATCAAAGGAAGGCTAACTAGGAAGTTAGTTTTTGTATGTGGCAGTCCATACAAAAACTATCAACATAGCTTTTCTCATGACATGGACAATGACAAGGTTATTATATCCAGTAAGGATATGTCTGAATATTGTAATTACACAACCGTACAGTTATATGATTAATACACTGTATTTTTGCTCATGACTTTTACAAAGTCATACAGTTCTACCAAAGAAACGTTCGGCTATTTGTCACACGTACTTTCCATAGGATTACCAAAGAGATTTGTAAGGATTCCTTATTTTTGTGTGGTAATAGCTGTAACTGGCATTTCGTCGGTTACGACGACAAGGGTTCCAGTTGATCCGGTCAACGGAACAGCATACTCGTGAAATTAATGTGCAAGTGGCTGAGCACTCAATAGATACACATAGTCTTAATGTAGTTCTCCGGGAGATTCAGCGTGACGAAATCTGACCAAGCTGGCAGTTCAAAATACAGATTGTACTCATTTTAACCAGCTGAGTGGACTGGAGCAACGTGAAATAAAATTTCTGGCTCAAGGACAAGACGTGCCGCTGGGAACCGAACTGACGACCTTACGATTGTGAAATACCTTAGTCACAAAGCCACGTATAGAAAGGAACAAACAAGAAGTTATGTTTATGTTTTTCACAAGCAGAATTTGTGACAAGTCTAATAATACCAACAGCCAAGTTTTCTTGATTAGGAGATAAAAAGAAAATAATCAACCTTGTGGAGAAATACGTAAAGTTAAATCCATTCAGCTATACACTGATACTTATTTTAAGGACATCGAGTTGATGTAAGAAAGGCTTGAGTTGGTTCCGGCATGATTTGTAACAAGAACAATGAGGTACTGAACCTATTTAGCGACGCATCTAGCTCCATATTTAACTGACTCGACTTTAAAAAGATGAAAAACGAAATGACAAGCTGCTCATCTACTCCCAGACACACGGAATTGAGCAGGCTTCACGACCCCTGAAGAAATCTTCATGTGGTCATTTAACCTGCTAGAAATAACAGAAATAAATCTTTCTCAAATTGATCCTTGCCATCTTAAGAAATGGGAAGGACACATTGGCTAATGTAGTCTCAGATACACTGTGCCCCCCCCCCCACCAAAGACGGGTTGGCCATAACTAGAATGCCTTTGATTATATCAATCAGGGCTGACTCGGAATTTTGACAACTTAGTTTTCTTAGCAAGGACGATGAAAGAATTAAAAAAACCCGCAAAACATGAATTAGGGAGCCTTTACATTATCGTACGACTTGCTAGAAATAGTAGCCGAATTACTGTCAAATCACACGACAATCTTAGAAAAGGACACATATAATGAGGAAATGGGCTCCAAACACGGGGAAAAAAGACGGGATAGTCATGGCTGAAAACCTTTGAATATATGATCAAGGTTGAGCTGAGGGTTAAACATTAACATCAGCAACTAGCATTAATGTCACGGTGTCAGCAAAAGCCAATATAGTAAAATGAAGAAAGCTAAGTTTTGTGATAGAGGGGGAATAAAAAGTTGACTTCAATAAACCACGCTTCGCGAGAGAACAAAACACAAGCTAGAACCTGATGTAACCGTTGATAAAATTTTATAACTGAAAACATTCTCGTATACTGTGGGAAGTGAGTTCTGATGAAGACGGGCTCAAATCGGAAAGGTCATTTCTCAGGGCACACATGCTGTTCTCATCTTACGAATTCTTGAGAAAATGGTCGAATTTCAACTGAAAGTTTTAAAGATAACAAAGTAAAGTAGAAAAGAACGGAGGCATACCTATGGCCGTTAATACTTGGAATTGTCAACAACATTAATACTAAGACGAAATATTTCCTCTTTCAAATTATTCTTAAGATCTAGGTTAGATCGAGCAAAACTATTCTGTTTTCAGGCACGGAGAAAAGTACTTTTCTTTTTGGTCTTATAATACGCTGTCTTATTAAAACTAATAAAACAAAGCCATTTTTTTTTTCAAGTCAGAAGAAAGAAAAAAAAAATCGATTAAATATTGTATAATACTGATACTTATTACATCGACCTTGGAACGATAAAAGGCATTGTCGACTCCAGAGGTTTCAAGATCTTTTACAGCCCTAATTAATTTCTTATATTGGCATAAGTTCACAAGTACATAATCACTTGAAACAGCCCTACAATATATTTGTTAACTATTTAATGGATAAAGAGAACAAAATATAAACCCTCGTGGAATCTGAACAACCATATGCTGAACAACGAAATATCGTTTGTTAGTAATTAAGGCATAAACTGTCATTTACAATACACAAGAAATCAAATTTAGAGAGGAGAGAGAAAGATGACAGTAAGCCTTTCTCAAATGCCACTAAATCACATGTGAGGGCGTTAGACACCATCTGCTGTCCTGTAATTTTCTTACAATGGCACAGCACCAAACGAAAGGGCTGTACACCCATAAATAACAACAGCAACAAATCAGAATATAAAATGAGTTTGTATTGTAACCGAGTTGTTGCTTTTGCGACCTTGAGGCATAAAGTAATACTGTCCACCTGAAATATTGAAGTACCTGAGACTACACACCCACATCTGTGATGTGTAACAGCGAAAATAATAGTTATAGATATCAATCTTTCATCTATCGCTATTCTATTAAAATATTAACTTCAATAGCTTTCCAGAAACGACAAATTTCTCAAAAAATATATACAAGTGATAAACAGCTACATTGGCGCAATACTACAAACATTAAGCGACGATCGACACCAGGTGTTGTTAGCTCGGGGTTTGCTTCGATGAAGCAGATCAAAAACATTAAAACACCATATTATTTTTTTCTGACACAAAATTCTTACACAAACTAATGTGGCGGAGGTAAAGAATACGTACACCACCCATTTTCGGCGTAACCCTAACTCTAAACACCGGGTGTACGTATTCTTTACTTTCGCCAACTAATGTATTCTCCCTTTTTTTTTTTTTCGAGGGTTGGATACAATTTTAGTGGTTCCCTCGCTAGTTTGAATCAACACCAGTGTATGTATCTCACACACGTGTTTGTGTGTGTGTGTGTGTGTGTTTGTGTGTGAGTATAAACATCTGGTATTCATTTTATCGATCTTCGACGAGAAAATGACAGGGTCAACACTGCAGGGTTTAAATGATAAGTCTGCATCAGCGGAATTTGAACTCAGATTGCAGAGCAGACGAAAATGAAATTGTAGCGATAGCGATATGACAGTATATTGAGAGTAGTGTACGAAACTCTGCTTTAATAAAATAACAAGGCAATCTTCAGTGAAAGTAAAAATAATTATATCATAAAATATACCGTGTGGGTGGAAAAAAAACGCAGGATCAAAAACAATTTATAAAAAAAGAAAAAGAAAAATCACTCGAAAATTACAATCATAATCCAACATTATTTTACTGGTTTTAGACAAACAAGCACCGATTTCTTAACTTTGGTATCACTGAGGAAATTTGAGATTTCAACTAAGAGACCCTTTACTATTTTGTATGTGCCAATGCTAAAACTCATTATTACTAGACTTAATCATTTGTTTATAATGTCTCAGTTAGAAAACCCACCCTTTATTATACAACTGAATAGTTAACACACTTCAATATATACCCCATACGTACTAAACAGGTATGGGACCCATTATTCAATATCCAGAATTTTCTGAAAAAGCACATACAATGAAATCAAGTGTAATATTCAAAAAGCAAGCCAAACAATTCTTCTGATTATTTAAGTTAGGATTAAAAAAAAATGTGGTATTTTATGAAGAAATTTCTCACACTGTCTCACTCTTTTCAGCTCTGCGAAACTATTGCCTTCTTTCTATGTCTCTAAGTTAGATATCTGAATTCCAAGAATAAAATGAAAAAATATCCCGCAAAAATTAGGTCCTAGACATATTGGTTAAACGGCCTCAAGAGGTGGTGCCGATAAATGTGTGAACATCCATATCTACATTCACATATACAAATATATGAACATACATCTGTATAAATACATTGCATACACTAGTATTTTTCCATAAGTATATGTATACAGTTATATACACAATAATATGTACACATGTATAAATGAACTGTGTTCGTGTATGTATGTGTATATATATATATATATATATATTTCTATATATATATATATATATATATATATATATACATATATATATATATATATATATGTATACACACACACACACACACACAGAGTTCATTTATACATGTGGGTGTGTATATGTAAACATACATAAACAGATAATTGTATATAAAGAATTTTTACACACGCACTTACAGAATACTGAAGAAGACATAATGTTAGAATGGCATGTAATTAGGAAAAGAAAACAAACTACATTCGTTTTCAATAAGTACATCCTGTTGATGGCAGGAAGAGCGAAAGTAGGGGACAAATCCGTTTAATGAGGACGTCAATATTGCTATGAATCATTACTCATGGTGTAGAAAATCTGGCCATCATGATTTAAGAAAAGAGAAGAAAATCTGAAAACGGGTACAAATGAAATAAAGAAAATAAAAGAAATTACACACACAAATAAACAATAGCCGGTAGTAGTTCATTTAAGAACATGGTTAATTGCATGGCGTTACAAATTAGAACTTTCAGAGATAATTGAAATTATAATTAATCTTAGAATAACATTTTGTGAAATGGATAAAAAAGATTGTCTTCACAAATTGTAGTGGTGAATATATTTGCACGTCGGTATGCATGTGTGTGTGTGTGTGTGTGTATATATATATATATATATATATATATATATATATATATATATATACACACACACACAGAAATACATATACAGACACTTAAATGCACATATAAACATACATATACGTATACACACACCTTCCATTACAAGGGTAAATGAAGAAAATTGTAACGGAATCGGATTGTAATCAAAATTTTTATAGTAAAACTATTCTGAAAAATGAAAAGACACCAGATGATCGAAAGAATACAATAAAATATATACACAATGTAAATATGAGTATATCTACCAAGGTTTTTCTCACTCCCTGTTTAAGGCATTGCTAATATGACAATTGTAAGTTAAGGAGTGGATGAAAGTAAGAAGAGGAGCTCGATTTCGGCTATTCAACATCTAAAATTAAATTCTAAAGCACTATCGAAGCAGCAATGCCTGTAGAAACAATATATAAGTTCTATATAAAACGAAGTACGATATGTAATTTGAAATACACAAACTGAACGGTGAATGTGTGTTGAAACCATTAACACAGAATGAAAAGTATTACACACACACATACAAATTTATTACATACGTTTGTGTATTATGAGTTGACCACAATATTGTGTGTGTGTGTGTGTGTGTGTGTGTGTGTGTATATATATTTGTGTACACACACATACATATATGTTCATTCCGACAGGTATATTTTACATAACAATAAAGACTTCAGTTTTGATTTTTAAAAGAAGATTACACAACCGTATAAGTATTACTACATTGATTTTGACCGGGACTTCAAGTTTCGCCTAACGGCTTGTTCAACTCACTTTTAATATTGATTCTTCTTATGACTAAATGTTGTTCTGTTTTTTTGTAATATCACCCCACCCATATTAACATGTGTAATTACACACACTTTATATAGTGTGTATGGAAGATGGTGACATTATAAACCTTTTTTAAAACTAACACACATTCATGTATGCCCGCCCCAATTTCTCAAGAAGCACCAGCTTAATAAATAAGATATAAAAAAAAACTTCAAGATCAAACCAGAATGAATTCGAAGTTTTTTTTTTTTTTTAAATGGGAAAGAATGAAAGACAGACAGGACCAAAATTGGTTAATGTTGGTCTTGTTGGAAGAAATTACGAAGAAAATAGCCCAAAGAAAAGACTAAGACAATTCGAAAAGCAACACCCAACCTTCCAGGAAACATACTGGACTGTCTCAAGAATTATCAAGATAAACAATTTAAACGTTTCAGTTATGATGAAAGCTTTAACAAAATCAAGGATTATAATTAAAATTGAAGTGAAAATGTTACGACTACAGCTGTAATATTTAGAAACTCAGTTATAAACGTATATATATAAGTATATGTATGTATATATAAGTAAACGTATCTATCGCTATACACCTCTTTTTCTTCATTTATGTATATATATATATATATGTATATATCTATATAGCTACCTTGTTTGTTGTCTGTTCTACTTAACTTGTCTGGATCGGCCATTTTGCAAGTGTTTTCTCTCACCCACCTCTTACTTCTCCTCTTTCTTTCCCCTTCTGCTTTTGTTGTTGTTGGTGTTGTTGTGTAAAGAGAGAGATGATGGTGGAGGTGTTAACACTGTCAATTTCAATAGTGAGGGTGTGTGGTGGTAGCAACGAGTAGTAGTGTAGTGAAAGGTATGGTGGCGGCGGCGGCGTGTAGTGCAGTGATAAGAGAGCTGGCAGGAGAGTGTAGTATAGTGATAGGACTGATGATGATGATGGTGGTGGGTATTAGTAGATTCTTATGATGGTGGCGGTGGTAGTGTTAATTATGGAGGTAGTATTTATGATAATGATTGTAGTGTTGGTGCTGATGGTGTTTGTTCGTGAAGGTTGGAGGCGAGCAGCAATGGTAGTACTAGTGGTCGGTGTGATAGTATGAATTCGGGAGGCAGGAGAAAGACAGATAGTTAGAGAGAGAAAGAGAGAGAGAGGTACAGAGAAAAGAAGATAGAGAGAATACGAAAAAGAGGAAAAAGGAACAATTGAGAAAGTGAGAAGGAAAAGCAGAAAAATATAGAGCGAGATTTAGAGAGATGTGACAATGTTCTTCGAAATTCCTCTATTTTCAACCCTCTATTCTACCCCCCTCTTTCTCTCTCCCTATATATATATATATATATATACATTCACATTATATATATAGAGAGATATATAGATGTATAATACTCACACACACACACATATATTATATATATATATATATATATATATATATATATAGAGAGAGAGAGAGAGGTTGAACATTTCTTTACACTAGCAAACACACATATACCTGAATCTGAGTTAGTGTGTGTATGAACGTATGTATGAAGAACGGTAGAAAGAGCTAAAGACCGTAAAAAGAAACAGCAGACGAGAAAAAGGGTAAGGCGAGAGATAGAGAGAGAGAGAGCGAGATAGTGCACGTGTATGTATTTAACAATCCCTTTTCTGTCATACACTCTCTCGCTCTACATACATACATAGAAATCGAGAGATTGCGGCACAATCGCAAGCATATGCTTTCTCTAATCTCCTGTGTCTCTAAATGTATTTATATATTAATTTCACTTTCACTATACACACACATACACACTCACACACTAATTATTTAGAGAGAGTGTATGGGGAAAATAATTTACAGCACAAATGTACTCTCTTTGTAAGTGTGAAAGACACACATATGTATACATATATAATATTTATATACACATATAAAGATTAATATTTCTGTACTCTGGTTATTATTATTTTCTTGTCTACGTTTTGTTTGCAATGTCCTGTACCCAGATATGCACCTATATATACAGGTAGACGTAGGTATGCACATACCTGTACGTATATATGCATATACTCATTTATTATTGTTTTATATATATATATATATATATATATATATATATATATATATATATATATATATATATATATATATATATGCACACCACACGCGCGCGCACACACGTGTGTGTTTTTGCGCGCGTGCGTATATATTTCAATGGTTGGTTGATCGTAATCAAAATTCAGAGTTGCAGCGATACACCAAAATTGAAAGCAATCTAAGCAAAATTAAGGTGGGATGGGTGGGGTGGTGGTGGTGGAGCTAATTTTGCGAATGAGAAACACTAGATCCATCATCTTAAGTATAACTCTGAGTACCGCGAGTTACGTGATCAACCGTTACTCGAGCCGCGCTGTATATGAAGTAATAACCATAACAAAACGTAAAAGAAAAGAGAGAGAGAGAGGAATATGAAAAGTAAAGAAAATCAACTGAAATGAGAAAATGTGGAAGAAAGAACGGAGAGGAAGTAGAAAAATGCGAAGAGAGCAGGTTGTGTAACGGTTATTCTGCTGTCACTTCAAGAAAATCGTCACTACTTATATATATATGGCTTACATATGACTACTTCCGTCACCACCGCTATTGCATGTTAACGCGGTTGACTTACGTAGTCTGTTGGCCTGCTAGAAATAGCAGCAAAATATCCCTCGAATTGCGGCATACTTGTCTTACTGGAACGTCAGAGTCAGATGGTATTAGTTTTAGATCCGCTATTGTCTGTGAAATAAACAGTGGTGTATGGGTACGGCTGGAATACTTTTGGTTCATGGATCTAGATAGATCTGCTGGAATTAATGACTGACCTTGGGTTATAAACCGCTATTACAAAAAATTTATCGCCATAATCATATACTTCGCTGTCAACTGTCGCGAACACTACTCTCTTTCTCACTATCAACATTAACACCATCATCAGCATGTCTCCGCCCCACCTCTCACACACATAACATCAACGTTATTGTCACAACCACCATGCCAAACACAATCATCATCATCATCAACATCATCATCATCAGCTGTAATATCATCAACTACTGACCACTACCACCACTACTACTACTATAACCACCACCAAACCCAGCATTGAGTCTCGCCTGTCGTAGCTCTTTATCATTTTATACATCTCACGCTAGCGTCTGTAGTAATACTAACAATGGTACATTAACTATTAGTAAAAACTATTATAACGTTTATCATTATTATTATTATTATTATTATTATTATTATAGTAATAGTAGTAGTTGTAATAGTAGTAGTAGTTGTGGAAATAGTTTATTATGTGCAGCAGTAGAGTTGTAGTCTTAGTAGTAATGGTAATGGTAGTAATAACAGGAGCAATGATTGTGTTAGTAGAAGCAGAAGCAGTAGAAGGAGTATTAGTAATGGCAGTTATTTTTCTTTAACCTCATTTCGTTTTGAATGGGTTAACTACCAAGGACTGAAATCATTTTAGTTGTGACCAATCTGTCTGTTTTAAGGACTACATTATCCAATGTGTCCTTCTTTGTTTAAGTCAGTAGGGGGAGGGGGCACTGATTTGAGGGAAATTTGGTTGCTATTTCTAGCAAGACTACAGACTAAATAAAATAAAAGTGTTTACCAACCTTTCCTATGCTTTCGCACGTCTAGGTGCTTGATTAATTTTTGTATCCCTTACAAAAGTAATATCACATTTTACTCCTTTTACTCTTTTACTTGTTTCAGTCATTTGACTGCGGCCATGCTGGAGCACCACCTTTAGTCGAGCAAATCGACCCTAGGACTTATTCTTTGTAAGCCCAGCACTTATTCTATCGGTCTCTTTTGCCGAGCCGCTAAGTGACGGGGACATAAACACACCAGCATCGGTTGTCAAGCAATGCTAAGGGGACAAACACAGACACACACACACACACATATATATACATATATACGACAGGCTTCTTTCAGTTTCTGTCTACCAAATCCACTCACAAGGCTTTGGTCGGCCCGAGGCTATAGTAGAAAACACTTGCCCAAGATGCCACGCAGTGGGACTGAACCCGGAACCATGTGGTTGGTAAGCAAGCTACTTACCATACAGCCACTCCTGCGCCATTTGGAGATGAAAAGAAAATTTTCAAATAACTAATTAATTTTTCTTTAATTGAACCACATAGGAAAGAACATGTTCTTGATATACCAAATAGAACATAGTCAATTTTGAGAGTAAATTAATTTTATTTTCAATAATGATTTTAATAAATTTTAATAAAGTATATACTTTCACTCTTAGTTTCACCCATTGAAATTGCATTTAATACCCCCAGAGTGTGCAAGCAACCCAGGTTAAGAACTCCTGTTTGATCATGGTAATATTTTGTGTTGTTAGTAGTAGTAGTAGTGATTTCTCAGGGTATAAGCTTTGAAATTGTTGAGGGGAGCTAGCTCTGAATGAAGGTAGTGCCCGTTGTCTTTGTGGGCCTTCTGAGACCCTTGAGATTGATACTGGTTAATGTTAAGCTTAGATCAGTCATGAGCAAACTGCAGACCATGAAATGGTACACCTAATGGAAAATTATCTTGGATTATTTTGGTAGTGTAGCTCTAGCCTGCCTGATGAAGAGCCATGTCTCATGCGACCAACTTCTTGGAAAAAGTTGCCCATGCCTGGCTTAGACTGTTATTATCCATGACTGCAGGAAATCCATGTATGAGGAGAGAATTTTAGAGAGCTGATGTTCTAGGAACAAATGACCAAGTGTAGTGGCTAGCAGGGTCTAGTGATGTGAATGATGAGAGGTAGAGGGATGAGTAATGCATAAGTGGAAGTGACATGAGACAAACCATCACTAAGGAATTGAGGCCATTGTGGTAGCTGTAGAGAAGACACAAAGTGGACATAGCTCATATGCACCAGAAGCTGGTGTTTGTGAGTGTGATTTTGTGTCTGTTAGTTGAGTGGCTTTTCTTTGGATGCAGATTAAGATGTCACTGTGTGCAGCAAGCAACACCATCAGCATTCCAGATGTAGGGGAAGCACTGCATTATGGATCTCAGCTGAACTTAATAGAAGGTCAGTCATTGTTGACAGCTAATGAATTAAGAAAGCATAAAAGGTCAAAGATCAAGAGATGCAGTCAAAAGACAGGCCTTGTCAAGGAAAGAAGTGTCTGTGACCTTCACAGATGCACTGAGACTGGTAATATAGCTGATGTTCAATTTCCAACTTTTGAGGAACAGTCATTCCTCTTTCTTCGTTTCTTTACGATGATCGTTGATGTAAATGAAATGAGAATTACCATAGCTACAATCAGGAATATGATACATAGGGTCTCTTTTCAAACAATTAGTAAGCAATAACTCCTAGAGGCTTTAAGTTTTAAAAATATGAAGCAGGGGAGGTAACTTCAGTGAGATCAGCTGAAATTTTTGGAAAATGAAGATGATTTCAGAACTGAATTGTTGATATCACTTACAGGAAGCTTTAAGTGTAATCTAGTGATAGATATATTATGTGCTTTTGTACTTTTGCTGGTTTCTTTTACTAGTCTGTGGCCATGCTAGAGCTCTAATCAATTATAACAACCACAGTGTTGTGATTTTAGCTGTATTTCTTTGGTTGACTTTTGAAGGATTGACCTGGACCAGATATGAACTAAAAGCATAAAGGGATGTAACCAAATATTGCAAGGTTTTTGTTTGCTACTCCACCAATTCTGTCATCTTTTATAGTTACTATTGCAGGGAACTTCTATGCGTTTGCCTAACCTGCTAAAAATGCAGCAAGATCTTCAAATCACAAACTTCCCTACTCAAAAATAAAAGAATGAAGTACAGATTGGATAATGTATCCCTTGATGTATTATGTTTTGAAAAAAAGACATGATGGTCAGTAGGAATGTTTTTCATTCTAGGCCTTGCCAAGAGCTAAATAACAACTAGTCTATTAATTTCTTATTTAGCCACATAAAGGAATAAACTTATATGATATTCATGTATTTTTAGTTCCTCTTATTTTTTCTCTTTCAAATGAAATGAAGTGAAGTGAATTGGAGTAGTTCCAATAAAGAACTGAAACTGGCTTGTGGTGGGGTGAAGTTTGAAGAAGGACGAGGAAAAAGGAGATGACAGAAGTGGTGAGAAGAAAAGAAAAAAAAGAAAAAAACAAATGAAGAAATGTGAAGGGAGGGGAAGAGCAAGGAGTAAAAGAAATAGTTGGGAAGAAGAGCTGTGCCCATGATCCCTTTCAAGGCCTCTGAAACTGGTGGGAAGGATGGATGTATTCTCAAACCAAAGACATGATCTGAATGTTTGTAACAGGATGGAAATCTACTAAAGGCGCCTAAGGGTTTGGTGACAGAGATTAAGTCTACTACCCAAGTTGGTCATGGTGGGATTTGAACTCAAAACATTATGAACTGAAACAAATAGTACCTGATGATCTCACAATTCTACTACTTACTACTCTTGCCTGGTACTTTATTTAGCAACTCTGGAAGGATGAAAATCAAAGTGGATTTTGGTAGGGTGTGTTGTTGTTTTATCCCATGTCAACCTCGATAGAAATAAGGAAAAAAAACCCTATGATCAGAGGCATTCTAGCCATGACCAATCTGTCTTTTTCCTATGTGCATGGAACCCATGACTACATTATCTGTTAAATGCTGTTTTAGTATGTTGGAGTTTTATTTCTGAGTTCTCTCATTGCTATTCCTAGCACATTGAGTGGCATCATAGAGGCTGTCTTGTTGGCTCAAGTGTAGTTAAGTGGGAAGGAAAGGGAAACTCAAGAAGAGGAAGGCAGATATAAGTGAAGAAGCCAAAAATAAAATTTAAAAAAATAGAATAAAAATCAAATAAACTAATAAATATGTCAAAAGAACAAGTAGAAATTGGAACCTAAAAACAAAAATGAAAGAAAAATAAACCACAAGAAACTAAATGAGGTGTAGATGTAATTTGAAACAAGAGCTGAAAATATATCTTGTTTAGAAAACAAAATACTTCAAGAAAACATCTTAAGAGGTCATTCAAAAATTTTCAGTTCAAATTCAAATGAAATCAACCTTTCCTTTTCATCTTTCTGGGGTTGATAGAATAAATATCTGAGTTGATTTAGTCAACTACTTTTCCCTCTAAAATTTTTGGTCTTTTGTTAGAAATCATCATCATCATCATCATCGTCGTTTAACGTCCGCTTTCCATGCTAGCATGGGTTGGACGATTTGACTGAGGACTGGTGGACCAGGAGGCGACACCAGGCTCCAATCTGATTTGGCAGAGTTTCTACAGCTGGATGCCCTTTGGAAATCTTTATTATAATTATTGAGGTCAGTGGGTTGGCAGGATTGTTAGAGAGTCAGGTGAAATGCCTTGGACTTCTTATCCTGACTCTTAACATTTAGAGTTCAAATCATACTGAAGTCAACTTTGCCTTTCATCTTTTGTGGGGTTCAATAAAATGAAATACTGGAGTTGATTGTTTTGACTAACCCCACCCTCTCAAAATTGTAGGCCTTGTGCCTAAATTAAAAAAAAAAAACCCTATTATTATTGATATTATTATTAAGGCAGTGAGCTGGCAAAACTGTAGGTATGCCAAGCAAAATGCTTAGTGGCATTTTATTTATCTTCCCATTCACAAGTTCAAATTCTGTGTAGGTCGACTTTGCTTTTCATCCTTTCAGGGTTGATAAAAATAAGCACCAGTTGGGATTCACTCTTGAAATTGCTGGCAGTGTGCCAAAATCTGAAGCCAGTATTACTATTATTGTTAAGGTGGCAAACTGGCGGAATCGTTAGCATGCTGGATGAAATGCTTAACAGTATTTTCCCTGTCACTATGTTCTGAGTTGAAATTCTGCCGAGGTTGACTTTGCCGTTCATCCTTTCAGGGTTGATAAATTAAGTACCAGTGAAACACTGGGGTCGATGTAATTGACTAGTCCCCCTCCCTGCAAAATGTATGTATATATATATATACAGACACACACCAAATTAAAAAGGGTGGCTTCTTCCTTCTATACATATATGAATATATATATATATATATATATATATATATCATCGTCATCATCATCATCGTTTAACGTCCGCTTTCCATGCTAGCATGGGTTGGACGATTTGACTGAGGACTGGTGCAACCGGATGGCTACACCAGGCTCCAATCTAATTATATATATATATATATATATATATATATATATATATGTATATATGTATGTATGTATGTATGTATGTATGTATGTATGTATATATATATATATATATATATATATATATATATATATATATATATATATATATATATATATATATATATATATATATATATATATATATATATATATATATATATATATATAGGCACAGGAGTGGCTCTGTGGTAAGAAGCTTGCTTCCCAACCACATGGTTCTGAGTTCAGTCCCACTGCGTGGCCATCTTGGGTGATTGTCTTCTACTATAGCCTTGGGCCGACCAAAGCCTTGTGAATGGATTTGGTAGACGGAAACTGAAAGAAGCCCATCATATATATATATATATATATATATATATATATATAATTAAAAGGGTAAAGGTTTATCAATTATTTAAATTTATTAATAAATTAACAATTAATAATTTTTACCAAGCCTTTCGGTATGTAAACACCATTATCGGTGGAGAACGTATCTAAAAGTTCTTATACATTTATAAACATAATTAAGGGATCAGCAAACAGTTGCTTCACCACATACCGAAGTTCAGAAATAGCAGTTAAAATGCTGAGACTCCAACAGATAGCATTTTAGCTGCTATTTCTGAACTTCGGTATGTGGTGAAGCAACTGTTTGCTGATCCCTTAATTATGTTTATATATATATATATATATATATATGTATGCATGTATTTGTGTGTCTGTGTTTATCTCCCCACCATTGCTTGACACCAATGTTGGTGTCTTTACGTCCCTGTAAATTAGCAGTTCAGAAAAAGCGACCAATAGAGTAAGTACTAGGTTTACAAAGAATAGTTCTGGGGTTGATTTGTTTGACTAAAGGCAGTACTCCAGCATGACCACTGTCAAATGACTGAAACAAGTAAAAGAATAAAAAAATAAAAGAATATATATAGAATAGGAAATTTCTATTGGTAAATCTCTTACTGAGATACATTCAGTACTCTAAAGTTTATTTGCCAACATAATGTGGCATTTGTGGTTTAGGACGAATGTTACTGTTATTTAGCCTCAGGAAACATCATCTCCAACTGGTTATATGACAAACTATCTGTGTCCTTATATTTTCAAACAATGGAGTTTAACATCCCCACTCAGCACAAAACAATACCTGTGTATTGCGATTTCTGGGTTATTTCCCTTCATCAGCACAGAATAACTGTTCAGCTAGAGGTGGTGCTGCTAAATTCATGTTTGATCAGATAGTGTGTTGTACAGCCAGCTGGAGACGATGTTTCCTTGGGCTAAATAACAGTAACATTCGTCCTAAACCAGGACTGCTTCGGTATATTGGCAAATAATCTTTACTCTAGAATATATGTATATATATATATATATATATATATATATATATATATATATATATATATATATATATGTATATATATATGTATATATATGTATATGTCTGCATGCATGTATGTATGTATGTATGTATGTATGTATGTATACATGTGTGTGTGTGTGTGTGTGGTAATATCTCTTTGCCTTGGTATCACATGATACTTGTAAATGAGTGTCACTACCATGCAAGTAGTGTTTTTCATTTTCAATTTCCTGTAAAAATGTCTACCCATGGAAACAAGTGAAGGTTCGTGACAGGAATGTTGTCTGCCCATAGAAAATCTGCCTCTACAAATTCTGTCCAACCCATGCAAACATGGAAAAAGTGTGCCTTCAAATGATGATATCAAAAATAACACATACTCTGAGAATAGTACCAAAGACAACATAAATTTTGTTGCTGAGTGGTTGGTGTCAGGAAGAGCATCCAGCCACGAAAACCATGACAAAACAGACACAGAAGTCTGGTGCAGGCACCTGCCTGGCCAGATCCTGTCAAACCGTTCAAGCCATGCCAGCATCATCATGATGATGATGATGATGATGATGATGATGATGATGATGATGATGATGATGATGATGATGATGGTGATGGTGATGGTGATGGTGATGATGATGATGATGATGATGATGATGATGATGATGATGATGATGATGTTTAATGTTTAAATATCTGATAGTAGTTTCATACAACACATAATAATCCTTTCCACTAAAGGCACAAGGCCTGAAATTTTGGGGGAGGGGACGGACTAGTTGATTACATTGACCCCCAGTGTTTCATTGTTACTTAATTTATTGACCCCGAAAGGATGAAAGGCAAAGTCAACCTCAGCAGAATTAGAACACAGAATGTAAAGATAGGTGAACTTGCACTAAGTGTTTTGCCCAGAGTGCTAACAGTTCTGCTAGTTCACTGCCTTAATAATAATAATAATAATAATAATAATAATAATAATAATAATAATAATAATAATAATAATAATAATAATAGTAATAAGGCAAATAGACCAGATATAGTTGTCAAAGATCATGAAGAAAAAAAATGCTTTCTAATTGATGTATCAATACCAGCAGATGACAACATTTCTCTAAAAGAAATGGAAAAACTTTCAAAATACAAAGACCTGGAAATAGAGGTAACTCGAATGTGGAATCTAAAAACAGAAACAATTCCTATCATAGTAGGTGCCTTAGGTATAATAAAAAAATATTCAGACAAATACATAACAAAAACACCAGGACTTACAAATATATATAACATACAGAAAATTGCACTACTGGGCACTGCACTCATCCTACGCAAAACACTTTCAATACAGTAAACATAAGAGCACCACAGCAAACCACAGCACATACCCAAGGCGCACAGAGCTGCACTCGGTAGTGAAGTGAAAGCACGTTATAAAAATAAAACTACTGAACAATAATAATAATAATAATAATTAATTCTGGTTTTATTGGCCACAAGGGCTAATATAAATTAAAAACATGTAAGGACAAAGACAGGACGCAGGTTACAAAGGGTTTTGTCCGAAAAGAAAACGTTCGTGTAAACAATTAGGAAAACAGAGAAAGATATAACAAATAAAACTCCCAATAGGGGGAGGCGCTTCGAAAGGTTACACGTGAAAAAACCCATAAAAGCCACAGGAGCCTGGTCAGAAAATAAGAAAGGGGTATAGAGCCCTTTCTCCTTTTACATTACCTTTTTCTTTTTACAGGTGTATTCTCAGAATTGGTCTGTTCATACTGGCCATTCTTCCAACAGTCACCCATCTTTCAACAAATTTGCTATGAGACAGCACTTCCCTCTCTACTCTCATCTTCCATTTCAAGTGGAACTTGAAAAAATTGATGAGCCCTTGGCCAAAGAGGAAAGTGTCTGACATTAGCCCTTTCAAACGGGTCCACCATACCACCTCTTTCGCTACAGCCACTAGACATAGGAAAATTGCCTTACCCTCCCGGTTAAAGGAGGTCGGCGGGTCAATCATCACAATGGATTCAGCTGATAGCCGGATCTGTCCTACATGTGGCAGTAGCTGTTCGACCTGAATAGTAATAATACAAATAATAATAATAACTGCATGCCCCTTTGACCCACGAATAGTCAAGAAGGAGGATGAAAAGATAGATAGCTACAACCCTCTTAAGTACGAAATAACCGGGATAAGGAAAATGAAGAAGGTGAAGGTAGTGCCAATTATTGCTGGGTCCTTGGGAACAGTGTCAAAAGGCATCAAGAAGAATATAAAGGAAATTGGAATAGAGTAGAACTGTTACAAAAGGTTTGCCTCCTTGGCATGGCCAGAATAATCAGGACAGTAATAGATAACGGAAAAGAATGAATAGCATGGTACCGTAGCCTGCAGGTAGTAAGCCCGTTATGCATGCAAAACTCTAGGAGCTTCAACAAAACCTGTGATAAAGAGTAAATAATAATAATAATAATAATAATAATAATAATAATAATAATAATAATAATAATAATAATAATAATCATAATGATAATAATGATAATAATAATAATAAACAAATACAAACAAATAAACCAAAAAACTGCTGCAAGTTTGTACTCTTAGTGAAATAAAATTCTTGCTTCTGCCGATGTTAAAAATTACTATCACATTTGTAGAATTCATAAAAACCAGTTTTGCAGCATTTAGTTACGTCCCTTTAAATTTTGATAAAAAAAAAAAAATCATGGCAAAATGAATTCAGTATTCCTCTTCTCAGAATGAATCAACTATACCCTACCCACAAACAATTTTCATGTCAGAAATCATTATTATTTTTATTGATGCGTTATAGACTAAATATCAAAAAAAATTAATTAGTCCATGGTTCACTACATTTCAATAACCACACCTTCCTAGGTTGCATTCAGGTGTTTTACCGTATGCTGAAATTAAACCCACCATGTTGTTGCCACAGTCAGATGCCCATGCATGTGTGTTTGGAATAAGGTCGCTTTCTTTATCTTCTGCTTCTTCTGTTCATCTTGCTCCTACTCCCCATTTTACACTCCCCTCCCCCTCCCCCTCCCCTCCCCCCTCCCCCTCCCCTCCCCTCCCCTCCCCTCCCCTCCCCTCCCCTCCCCTCCCCTCCCCTCCCCTCCCCTCCCCTCCCCTCCCCTCCCCTCCCCTCCCCCTCCCCTCCCCATCCCCTCCCCTCCCCTCCCCTCCCCCTCCTCCTCCTCTGCCTAAGCATTGTCGTCATCATTTTCGTCATTGCCCCTTCTGATGCTGCTGCTATAGTCATTCAAACTGCAACCATCATATTCTTATTTCCATTCAATAGACTGTTCAAAAATGATCGTTTGCCATTATTGTCACCACCACCACCACCACCACCACCATAACCACCATCACCACCGCCGCCGCCGCTGCCACCTCCACCACGACAACACCACCAAAACCAATGCTAATGCTACCACCATCACCACAATTACCATCATCACAGTCATCATCATCATTATTGATATCATTGTCATCGTCTTTCTCATTCCTCTTTAACCCACTTAAATTTTTGTAGTTTTAACCTTTATTTCATTCCAACGAAGAAAGATAATCATCTTATATATCTTTACATGTATACACACTCACACAATACACACACACACACACACACACACACACACACGTGTATATATATATATATATATATATATACACACACCCACATATATAATTATATATATATATATATATATATATATATATATATATATATATATATTTATATATATGTATATGTATATATATATATATATATATATATATATATATATATATGCACACACACACACACACACACACACACACACACACAGAGTGACATAGAGAGAGAGAGAGAGAGAGAGAGAGTGATTATACACACACATATTTCTGTGTATGTGTATGTATATATATATATATATATATATATATATATATATATATATATATATATATATATATATAAACTGGCTCCCCCACAGTTATGATGATGGGTGTTCCAGTTGATTCGATCAATGGAACAGCCTGCTTATGAAATTAATGTGCAAGTAGCTGAGCACTCCACAGATACATGTGCTGTTAAAGTAGTTCTCAGGGAGATTCACTCTGACACATATTGTGTTAAGACTGGTCCTTTTGAATAACAGGTACAACTCATTTCTTCCAGCTGTGTGGACTAGAACAATGAGAAATAAAGTGTCTTGCTCAAGGACACAATATGGCATCATGAATTGAACTCACAGCCTTATGATTGTGAGCCAAATACTCTAGCCATGAAGTCACATGTAAGCGACGGAGAGCCAGGCCAATAAAAATTTAAATAATAATAATAATAGTAATAGTAATAATTCTTTCTAATTTTGGCACAAGGCCAGCAATTTTAGGCAAAGTCTTGTAGCTGATACCATCAACCCCACTATGTGATTGGTACTTTATTTTTATCAACTCAAAATGGCTGAAAGGAGAAGTTAACGGCAACAGAGTTTGAGCACAGCAAGATTAATGGGCCAACAGAAATGCCTGTTTAGCATTTTGCCTGATATGTTAATGATTTCTACATGTTTGCCACCTTAACAACAACAACAATAATGATAATGATAATGATAATGATAATAATAATAATAATAATAATAATAATAATATAGTTGTCAAAGATCATGAAGGAAAAAAAATGCTTTCTAATTGATGTATCAATACCAGCAGAGGACAACATTTCTCTAAAAGAAATGGAAAAACTTTCAAAATACAAAGACCTGGAAATAGAGGTAACTCGAATGTGGAATCTAAAAACAGAAACAATTTCTATCATTGTAGGCGCCTTAGATATAATAAAAAAGTATTCAGACAAATACATAACAAAAACACCAGGACTTACAAATATATATAACATACAGAAAATTGCACTACTGGGCACAGCACACATCCTACGCAAAACACTTTCAATACAGTAACCATAAGAGCATCACAGCAAACCACAGCACATACCCAAGGCACACAGAGCTGCGCTCGGTAGTGAAGTGAAAGCACGTTATAAAAATAAAACTATTGAATAATAATAATAATAATAATAATAATAATAATAATAATCCTTTTTACTATAGGCACAATGCCTGAAATTTCTGGGGAGGGGACTAGTTGATCACATCGACTTCAGTACTCCACTGGTACTTAATTTATCGACCCCGAAAAAATGAAAGGCAAAGTCAACCTTGGCAGAATCTAAATTCAGAATGTAAAGATGGACGAAATACAACAACAACAACAATGATCATAACAATCCTTTTTACTATAGGCACAAGACTTGAAATTTGTGGGAAGGGGCCTTGTTGATTATACTGAATCCAGTGCTCAACTGGTATTTATTTTATCAATCCTGGAAGAATGAAAGGCAAAGTTGACATTGGCAGATTTTGAACTCAGAACATAAAACCAGAAGAAATGCTGCTTAGTATTTTGTCTGACATCCAAACATTAACCCTTTAGCATTTAAACTGGCCATATCCAGTCAAAAGTATTCTGCCTGTTTTATGTTCAAACTGGCCAGATCTGGTCTCTCACACCAACCCTACAATATCGTTTTAAAAATTAACAGCTAACTCTGTTGATCGTTACCAACGATGCCTCCCTGGCACTTGTGTCAGTGGCACATGAAAAGACATTTGAGTGAGATTGTTGCCAGTGCCGATGGACTGGCTCCTGTGCAGGTGGCACATAAAATACACCATTTCGAGCGTGGCCGTCGCCAGTACCGCCTGACTGGCCCTCGTGCCGGTGGCATGTAAAACACCCACTACACTCTCGGAGTGGTTGGCGTTAGGAAGGGCATCCAGCTGTAGAAACTCTGCCAAATCAGATTGGAGCCTGGTGTCGCCTCCTGGTCCACCAGTCCTCAGTCAAATCGTCCAACCCATGCTAGCATGGAAAGCGGACGTTAAACGACGATGATGATGATCAAAATCTCATAGCTACAAGATAATGTATGATTAGTTCAAAACAATGTGGATAAAAAAGCATTAATTTTGGCAGAATAATGCAAACACTAAAGGGTTAATGATAATAATTATTTCTTTATTGCTCATAGGGAACTAAACATAGAGGGGACAAACAAGGACAGACAAAGGGATTAAGTTGATTACATCGACCCCAGTGCGTAATTAGTACTTATTTAATCAACCCCGAAAAGATGAAAGGCAAAGTCAACCTTGGTGGAATTTGAACTTAGAACGTAATGGCAGACATTAATGATAATAATGATTTTATTGTAAACATGAGTCAGAAAAGGGCTAAAAGAAAAGACAGAAAACAGCAATAACCCAAGCAAAGAAAGACGGCAATGGTAGTCAAAAGTATATTCAGAGAACACAGGTTGTACATTGTAGCCCAAGAAGATGAGTAAAAGAACTATAAAGGAGAAAGCAAACAGGAATATGGAATTTGGAATTTGGGTTGGTGAATCAGGAATTTGGGTTGGTGAATTACATGAAATTTTTGAAGTATACACCTTTGTGACAGCTTATAAGCAATATGAGTGGTTTATTCCATGCTTTGACTATTCTGGGTATGAAAAAAAATTTCTAAAAGTCATGGTTGCTACACTATTATTTTTGATTTTATAAACATGTCTATGGCTATTGTTGTTGTTTGTTCCTTCTTGAGCCATGCCTGGCTTATAAGGGCCAGTTTCCTGGTTTCTTTGGTGTATAGGTTCCCCACCTGGATGGGACACCAGTTTGTTGCAGGTGAGCTGCTAGATGCAGGAGGAAAGAGTGAGAGAAAGTTGTAGTGAAAGAGTCAGCAAAAATTTGTCATTTATCTTCTGCCGGAGCCACGTGGAGCTTAGGTGTTTTGCTCATAAAGACAGACATCGCCAGGTCTGTGATCTGAACCCATGATCCTTCAATTGTGAGTCCACTACTCTAACCACTAGGCCATGTGCCTCCACTCTATGGCTATTAGAAATACAGAATTCAAAAAGGTGACCCAGATTGTTAGAAAGATAGTGAATAACCTTATGAAATTTGGTCATGTCAGCTGCTTTTTGTGTGTTGATGCCTAAAGAAGCAAGGCATTCAAGATAGAGTTAGTGACAGGTAAGATGTATTCATCAGGTTGCATGTCCCAGGACAGCTTCCAGTAGATCAATATTTTAGACAAGACAGGGATTTCAAACTAGATATGCAAACTATGTGTAGATGTACCATAGCTATACATAACCTTAAGTAGATAGCTGGTGAACTGGCAAAGGTGTTACTGAATGATAAGACACCTTTGAACTTTTTAATCATTTTATAAATGTGGTTCATCCAATGCAGATCATTGTTGACAATAATACCTAGGTAACATTCACCTGCAGATTTTTTAAGGTTGGTGTTATGGAAGGAATAGGTAAATTCTGGGCATTTCTTCCTAAAATTATTGTGGTACACTTGTGTATAGTCAGCTTCTGTTAACAGTGAGCAATCCATTGCTGCAATCTGTCCATATTAGATTATGTGTGAGGTCTATAGCATATAAGGTCTGTTTTTTTTTTATAGTAAGATACAACTTAATGTTGTCTGCATATTTTGACACAACAACATGCTTCAGGCTGACAAGAATTTCAGTAATATATACAATAAACAACAGGTGACCAAGAATAGATCTTTATAGGATGTTATTGCAAAAGGTAAAGAATGTTGTTCTAGTATTGTAACTCCCTCTGTTTGACTGGGAATGACAGACCTCAACCAGCTACAAAGATTAGCCTGCATGCTCATTACAGAGACCTTGCCATGAATCATTTGTGTGTCACAATAATAAAGGTATTGGCAAAGACGAGATCGATAGCATCAACCCATGAGCCACTGTCTGTGACTTGGGTGATGTCTTCAAAAAATTCTATGAGTTGGATACAGCAGCTGGAGTTGGGGATAAATCAGAATTGTGAAGGTTGGATAAAGCTATGAGAGTTTCAGAAGTGCCATAGTGTCTCTCTGATAGAGGACTTCATCAGTTTAGTGATACAGCTACTGAGACTGACTGGACAATAATTGATAAGAGATGTACGACTATCCTTTTTGAACATGAAAATAACATTGACAGTAATCCACTGTGTAACAGTTATTAAGTCAGAAGTAGAAGAGGAATGAAAACTGGTGTAATACAAAGAGGGGGCTGCATTTAAGAAGCAGCTAAGTTGTGTCATGAAGACCAGGGGAAGCAGAGTTGCACATATACTTGAGATGCCATTGCAGCATTGTAGGAATAAATTTAACAAATGTTATGGATGTTGTCAGTGACAGTGAAGATGGAATTTTGGGATTTTCAACAGAAAAAGTGTTAGTATAGCCTTCAGCAATAAGGTTTGAACTCTCTTTAGGGTCATAAGTAATTTGATAATTGTGAAGTGGATTAGTTTACACCATGTTTGTATGTATGTATGTATGTATGTATGTAAATGTATATATATATATATATTTATGTACGTATATTTATATATGTCTCTCTCTCTCTTTCTCGCCCCCTCTCTCTCTCCCTCTTTCTCTCCTCCTCTCTCTCCATACATACATACATACATACATGCATGTATATCATCCACTTTTCTATGCTTTGGAGAGATGAAATTTGTTAAGGTATATTTTACACTCCTGGATGCTCTTCCTATCACTAATGTAGCCTATTTCTACGCCAGGTAATATTTCTCCCAGGACTTTGAGCATGAACAGCACAATTATTAGATATCATGGATATTGGTATTCAACAATGGTCAGAGATGTTTTTTGTGCAAGTCATAGACCAGCACAGAAGGGATATGAACACACACACACGCACACACACACACACACACACATTCACATCTATGCACATACAAACAGATCTTTTAATTTACCTCTACTAAGTATGGTCCTAATGCTTTGGTCAGCTTGAGGTCCAGGGTGGCATACAGTGAGAATGAACCCATAACCATGATAAGGGAGCTCTTTCTAACCATATAGCCATGTTTGTGCATACATGCATACATACATACACATGCATGTGCACATGTGCACACACACACATATACGTCACCCCCACCACTGCACATGACACATGCATTTCCATGATTGTATTAATTAGATAAGGTATTGCTGGGGGAAAATTTCTATCACTGGAAACCCTTTCCTGACATCTAACTCTTGTGTTTCTAAGGGAGGTAATAATTCCCTCACTCAATATCCCAGTCATGCTTTCACAGAAATTCATAAATTCATGCAGACATACATGCATACATACGTACATACATACATACATACATACATACATAAATACATACATACATATATATATAATAATATAAATAATATATAGCTATATGCATATATCCATACATATATGTACATACCTACATTTATATGTAGGCATACATGCATATATCGGTACAGGACATAAAAAAAACGTTAAACACAATGAGAAACGAAAACATAAAAATGAAAACACAAAAAGAACTTTTTTCGAACAACGAAAAAAACAAACAGAGAAACGAGACGTGTAACATATAGAGTATATCCCTTCATCAGTTGTCCCTGTTCCATCTATTCTGCGTTTCGAAGGCAAGGATACATCTTGATATAGTACATATTTATGTATGGATATATATACATATATAGTGAGAGAGAGAGAGAGAGAGAGAGAGATAGAAACATATTCATCCAGACATGCATGTATGTATGTATGTATGTATGTATATATGTATAGGTGCAGGCATGGCTGTGTGGTAAGTAACTTGCTTCCCAACAACATGGTTCCAGGTTCAGTTCCCTGTGTGGCACCTTGAGCAAGTGTCTTCTACTAAAGCCTTGGGCTGACCAAAACGTTGTGAGTGGATTTGGTAGACGGTAACTGAAAGAAGTCCGTTCTATATATGTATATATTTGTGCATCTGTGTTTGTCCCCCACACCATCGCATGACAACTGATGCTGGTGTGTTTATGTTCCCATAACTTAGCAGTTTGCCAAAAGAGACCGATACAATAAGTACTAGGCTTACAAAAAATAAGTCCTGGGGTCGATTTGTAAAACTAAAGGCGGTGCTCCCACCTGATCACTGTCAAATGACTGAAACAAGTAAAATAATAAAAGAATATAATATATCGTCGTGATCATCATAATGTGAAGTCCATCTTTCATACTGGCCTGGGCTGACAGTTGGACATAATCCAATGAACCAGGAGACTGTCTTGAGTTCCAATGTCTGCTTAAGCATGATCTCTACAGCTGGATGTTCTTCCTAATGCTTTTTTCATGGCACTGATACCTGTGAGGCCACTAAACATATTACACACACACATGTATATCTATCTATCTATCTATCTATCTATCTATCTATCTATCTATCTATATATATATATATATATATATGTAGTTAAAAAAAACAATAACAAAAAAACAAAAAAGTGAGGACGTGATATGGATAGTATTATTGGATAAGCACCCACTACACTCTCGGAGTGGTTGGCGTTAGGAAGGGCATCCAGCTGTAGAAACTCTGCCAAATCAGATTGGAGCCTGGTGTAGCCTTCGGGTTCCACCAGTCCTCAGTCAAATTGTCCGACCCATGCTAGCATGGAAAGTGGACGTTAAACGATGATGATGATGGTGATGAAATATATATATATATAAATAAATTACTGTGGGTGTTGTACATCAGTTCTCTCTACCTACATATAAAAAATAGGGTTATAAATGTGGTGAAGTCCCTTTTGGATTTAGGTTTCCTTGAGCATTGAAATGAAATGCATACTTCTACAGAATATATTATATTAATTTTTGGATGTTTCTGCAAATACCATTTTAAATATGCACCTATATACATGCCTTACCCCTGTAGAAACACAGAAAAATAAGCTTACTAACATAATTGCTTAAAAGGTTCCATCTCTGTATAATATATATACATGTGCAGAAACATATACAAGTGTGTATGTATGTATGTATGTATGTATGTATGTATGTATGTATGCATGCATGTATGTATGTATGCATGCATGCATGTATGTATGTATGTGTGTATATATATATATATATATATATATATATATATATATATATATATATATATATATGTATGTATGCATGAATATATGTATGTATGCATGTATTTGAGGGTGTGTATATATACACGAGAATGTGTTTTTCTCTGTGTGTGTCTCCTTTTTATATGTATGTATGTATATGCATGTATGTATATGTATTAATCTATCTGTCTGTCTGCCTGTCTCTGCCTGTCTCCCTCCATCTCTCTCTCTCTCTCTCTCTCTCTCTCTCTCTCTATATATATATATATATATATATATATATATATATATATGCATGCATATGTATATAAACAACCATAAACCTATGGAAGTGGTGGGGTTAAATAAATACATATTCACTTCTCAGACTTCCTGACTTTATGTATATATATATATATATATATATATATATATATATATATAAAATATATTATTCATATATATATATATATATATATATATATATATATATATATATATATATATATATATATATATATATATATATATATAGTAGCAGTAGAAAAGGCGTTGGTAGAAACTCTATAAGATATACTCAGTGTAAGCTATGGACACATAAGATGTGCAGGAATATCAAAGGAAGGCTAACTAGGGAGTTAGTTTTGTATGCAGCAGATGCTCAGGAGCAATAAACACTGAAAATGTGCAGAAAACAACTTCTGTCACATTCCAAGGAGAAAAACTAGAGGTAGTTGATAGCTTCCGTTATCTAGGTGACCAAGTTAGTAGTGGGTGAGGGTGTGCTGAAAGTGTAGCTGCTAGAATAAGAATAGTCTGGGAAAAGTTCAGAGAGCTCTTACCTCTGCTGGTGACAAAGAGCCTCTTGCTCAGAGTAAAAGGCAGACTGTATGATGCATGTGTACGAACAGCCATGCTACATGGCAGTGAAATATGGGCTGTGACTGCTGAGGACATGCGTAAGCTCACAAGGAATGATGTCAGTATGCTCTGATGGATGTGTAGTGTCAGTGTGCATACTCAACAGAGTGTAAGTACCTTGTGAGAAAAGTTGAACTGAAGAAGCATCAATTGTGGTGTGCAAGAGTGATGATTGCGCTGGTATGGTCATATGGCGAGAATGGATGAGGATAGCTGTGTGAAAAAGTGCCACACCCTAGAAGTTGATGGAACCTGTGGTAGAGGTAGACCCAGGAAGACCTGGGATGAGGTGGTGAAGCACGACCTTTGAACATTAGGCCTCACCGAGGCAATGACTTGTGACCGAGACCTTTGGAAATATTCTGTGCGTGAGAAGACCCAGCAAGCCAAGTGAAACCATAATCTGAGGCCTCTGCCAGGGGTGTAGCCAGCCTACTTATGCGTACCTTTCCTTCATTGGACACTAAACTCCACTTGCGAAGACCTGTTGAGGCAAGTGAAATTGAAATCGAACCAAATTCGACAACTGGCACCCATGCCAACCTCTCCTTCATTGGACACTAAACTCAGCTTGCGAAGACCTGTTGGGGCAACTGTACCAGTTGAGAGCTAAGAGCACTGTCTGAGTGTGACCATTGCTGGAGCAGCTGTCTGGTTTCCATGCCAGTGGCACGTAAATAGTACCATTTGAGTGTGATCATTAACAGCATCGCGTTCTGGCACTTGTGCTGGTGGCACGTGAAAAAACATTCGAGCGAGATCATTGCCAGTGTTGCTGGACTGGCTCCTGCGCAGGTGGCACGTAAAATACACCATTTTGAGCGTGGCTGTTGCCAGTACTGCCTGACTGGCCTACATGCTGGTGGCACGTAAAAGCACCCACTACACTCTCGGAGTGGTTGGCGTATATATGTATATATATATATATATATATATATATATATATATAATATACATGCATATATATATATCCATATCATACATACACACACACACACACACATGCGAAACAACTTCAGAGATTTGTAAGGTGTATATATAGAGGTCTTTAAAGAGTTTCTGGATGAATCCAAATTGTGGCACGAGGCATAAAAAATATCAGCTCCGCCTGACTTCTTCACCAGAAGCAGTAAATAAAAGAAACCCAAATACACTGAAAGGCAGTGCTCTAGCATGGCCATAGCTCCCGGCCAAAACCAGTAAAAAGTAAAAGAAAAAATAAACAATATGTATGTAAATTTTTTTTGTGTCTCTGTGTCTATGTTTGTCCCCACCATTACCATTTGATAACAGGTGTTGGTTTGTTTACATCTTTGTAACTTAGCAGTTTGATAAAAGAGACCTGTAGAGTAAGTACCAGACTATAAAAGATCCCTACAAGGCTGTGCCCCAGCATGATTGTAGTCTAATAACTGAAAACAACTAAAAGATATATATATATATATATTCAAAGGAAGTGAAGAGAGGAGAGAGAGAAAGAGATAGAGATTGCTAAATGTTTCCTTTACAATAGTAAAGTCTTATCTTCAACACATCTGCATAGAACTTTGAGTACATGTCACCAGCCATAATCTCTGGCTAACCCAAAGATTGTGAGAAAAACCTAATTAGAAGTATGACAGATAGAATCGTACATGTAATTTAAAATACCTATATCATATTGAGTCCTTCCAAAAATCATATTAAGGGTTCGTTTGTGAACTATTCAGCCATTTATGCTTATAGCATAGCAGCATGTAGGTAGATTCCAATCAATTGAAAAAGTGGTACCCTCATCATTGAGAACCGACATGCTTTCCATTAGATACAGAGAAAGAGAGATACATATTCATGCAAGGATATATATATATATATATATATATATATATATATATATATATATATATATGTATATAGATGTTTGTATATATGTATATAATGTGCAGTAATTATGAGCATTGATATGACAATTGTACATCAATCAATCAACATCCACTTAAAGAAAGCAAGTAGTATATAGAAAATACAAGAATATGTTATTTGCTCCAAGAGCTATTAAGAACTTCCTTCTTCGTGTTCTCTTTCACCTTCTCTCTCTCTTGTTCGTATGAGGCTATATATATGCAAATACTCATAGAGACACGCATGTAAAAACGTATGTATGTGTGCATTTCTCTGTATATATATATATATATATATATATATATATATATATATATATATATGCATGTATGTGCACACATAAATACTATTCTTAATATATATATATATATATATATATATGAAGTGTACTCTATCTTCGGTATAAGTTTTCTTTTTACTCACTCATTAGCCTCTGTTCAGCTTGCATAGCATAGCTGTCTTAACTGTGTTACCAACTATTAATCTCCTTTGGAACCACTTTGCCATTGTGCATTCTCATTTACTTGCGTTTCATTTGGTCAGCTCTTGTTTGTGTGTGTGTGTGTGTATGTGTGTGTGTATGTGTGTGTGTGTGTGTGTGTGTTTGTGTGCATACATTATGTACATATATGATGTTGTATGACATGTGTTTAGCTATGGATATAATGCATTCCTAGTCTCACTCAGATATATATATATGTATATATATATGTATGTCTATATATATATACACACACACCACACACACATATATATGTATTATTACACAAACACATGTATGCGCACACACATGCATGTATATATATATATATATATATATATATATATATATATATATATCTATATCTATATCTATATATATATATATATGCATGTATATACATATATATATATATGCATGTATATGTATATATATATGTAATATATATATATACATATATATATGCAAATATATTTGCATACATGCACACACACATAAACACACATCTATGCATGTATACATGCAGACACAAACACTCATATATACATACACACATTTTAGCCATCATGTATATGTATATATTTGTGTGTGTGCATGTGCATCTGTGTGCACGTGCATCTATGTGTGTGTGTGTGTGTGTGTGTGTGCATGCTTGTGCATATGTGTATACATGTATAAACGCACACATATATACTAACACATACATTCTGTTTAATAATATTTTTCCTTATGTTATACTACTTCTATCATCTCTTTCGTTCCTTGTTGAAAGTATTTGACATTTCTTACGATTTCAGCTCTTATATGTCTGAATACAGTTGTGTGTAAACATTTTCATGAAGCTTAGACATGCATGCACACACGCACGCACGCACACACACACACACACACACACACACACACACACACACACATGCACATGCAAACACACATTTACAAAAGTATATAGATAGATATATATAAATATATATATATGTGTGTGTCTGTGTGTATGTGAATATGCATGTATGTATATCTATGCATGCATGTATGTATGCACATATATATGTATGTATATACATACAGAGAAGTAAACAAAAACAATTATTATACAAAAGAAAAAAAAAGGGTAAAAAATGAACACGTAAAATTCAGTTTGCTTCCATAGTACATCTGTAAATTTTGACATACCTCGAGGAATTCTGTATTTCTTGAAGATTTCTTTTTCTCTTGGCATTTTCCTAATCTTCCAGTTTTGTCTGCCTGCAACGCTAAAATGAACCTTTAAAAATATTATGTATGTATGTATGTATAAGTCTGTATTTATATATCTATATTTATATGGATATATATGTAATTATATATATATCATCTATATCTACTTCTGTCTCTGTCTATGTCTATCTATCTTTATATATAGATATATATATGTATATATATATATATATATATATATATATATATATATATATAAATATATATATATATATATATATAGATAATTAAAATTTGTGTTTCTTATTTCGGCAGTAATCTAGGCAAACTCTTCTCTCTTCACTGCTTGTTTCCTAGACTTCTGCACTGAAATATATTAGGTTTCTGGCTTCCCTCTCCTCTATCATTTATATTGATTAAGTTATCTTGCATTTCCTTCCCTGCTGCTAGATTGTAAAAAACCAAAAAAAAAAACAACAACAAAAACAAAAACAAAAAAAAATCAAAAACGAAACCAACAAGAACTAAAAATTCCAACTACAACAAAACAAAATAAAACAAAAAAGATATGATTTCCATTTGCTGGCGGTTCTCTTACAGCCAGCCACACTCTACTCCTCCTATTGGAAATTCCATTTCAGCAGCTGTTTGTTTATTGTCTAATGATCATAGAATTATGTGTCAGCGTTGAATTTATGTTTAGATGTTCTGTTTCAGTAGTTCACAGATTTTACATTTAGCTGCTGCATGCTGCTGCTGTGTCAGTATTTAATTTAGAATTTCTGTCCTAGCTTTTGTGTCTTTTGTTGTTGAACATAGTGTTTGCATTTATTTAGCTACTGTGTGATGTATCTGTTATTTCATTAATGAGCAGTTTGTATTTAGCTGCACAAATGTTACCAGTATAATTGCTTAGTTTGTGTTTAGCTGCTAGTAGCTATTGTCAATATAAATTTAGTGTTTAGTTTCTGTCTGTCTATCTGTTGTTTAAACCCAGGTGAGCACTGACCAGATGACCCAATGATCAAAGACATTCCAACTATGAACATTCCATCTATTTTCCTTTTTTATTCAGATATAGTGTATCAAGTAACCTGGTGGTTAGGGTATGGAGTGATTGTAAGGTTGTGGGGTTCAGTTCTCACACTCATTGGCATGTTGTGTCCTTGAGTATGTCACTTCAATTCATGTTGCTTTAGTTCACGCAGATGAAAAGGAATATCAACCACCACAACTGGGATTGGCATCCCATTCGGTGAAGAGTCTTGGAAATCCAGACAAGCTCCATCTTCATGAACCTGTATGGTCAAGTTAAATATATATGTATGTATATACATACATACATATATATATATATGATGATGATTTATATATATGTATATGATGTGATATATATATATATATATATATATATATATATATATATATATATATATATATATATATATATATATATATATATATATATATATATTTGTATATATGTATATATATGTATATGTATGTATATAAATGTATATATGTGTGTGTGTATATATATATATATATATATTTGAAGGTTTGGAGGTGATGTACAGAAATTATATAGAAAAAAATTAAGGTACTCAGAAATCTGGATGTTTGTACATTTACAGATTTTTATTAATGTCACATATTAAATAAAGCGCTTTTCACCTAGTCGTGTAGGATTTTCAAATTGAAAATCCTACACGACTAGGTGAAAAGCGCTTTATTTAATATGTGACATTAATAAAAATCTGTAAATGTACAAACATCCAGATTTCTGAGTACCTTAATTTTTTTCTATATATATATATATATATATATATATATGTATGTATGTATATATGTATGCATGTATATATATATATATATATATATATATATATATATATATATATATATATATATATATGTATATATATATCTTATTATGGCACTCCGTCGCTTACGACGTCGAGGGTTCCAGTCGATCCGATCAACAGAACAGCCTGCTCGTGAAATTAACGTGCAAGTGGCTGAGCACTCCACAGACACGTGTACCCTTAACGTAGTTCTCGGGGATATTCAGCGTGACACAGTGCGACAAGGCTGGCCCTTTGAAATACAGGTACAACAGAAATAGGAAGAAAGAGTGAGAGAAAGTTGTGGTGGAAGAGTACAGCAGGGTTCACCACCATCCCCTGCCGGAGCCTCGTGGAGCTTTAGGTGTTTTCGCTCAATAAACACTCACAACGCCCTGTCTGGGAATCGAAACCGCGATCCTATGACCGCAAATCCGCTGCCCTAACTACTTGGCCATTGCGCCTCCATACACACACACACACACACACACACACACACACATATACATACATATATATATATATATATATATCCTTTATCTTTTACTCGTTTCAGTCATTAAACTGCGAAGAACTTTTACTTGAATGAATTGACCTCAGTTCTTTTTTTTTTAAGCCTGTTACTTATTCTGTTGATCACTTTTGCTGAACTGCTAAGTTATGGGGACATAAACACACCAGGCCTGTACCAATATATAGTGTATCTAAAATTAAATAATCCACTGTATCCTTCCTCCTTTGAAATAGTAGGGTGTAATATCACTGGAGATTTAGCTGCTGTTTCTTGCAGATTGAACAACTATCTAGAGGTGCCTTCATTGACATGTTACTTGATAATGGTAGGTTGGTTTTGCTGAATGAGCTAATCTATGATTGAAGGCATTCCACTCATGACCATCCCATCCCACCATCACTGCAGGTAAACGATACCAAAGACAAAATTACTGAATGTCTCCTTCCTCTTTTAAGACAGTAAAGTTTGAGTTGAGGAAGGTTTAGCTGCTATTTCTTGCCAGTCGACTGACCACATAGAGGCTTCCTTGTTGGTTCATGGATCTTGTGCTTACAGCATCTAGGTTTCCCAAGAGGTTACTCATCTAAGTGTTGTAACCAGGCCTGACATTAGCTGGCTTCCATGATCAGACATTATATTTAGTTATTGGGGGGATGTTGATATAACAATTGGTGTTTAGCTGCTGTCTGTTGTTGTAGTTGCTACAGTTGTTGTTTAACTCTGGTCAACAATGATTGAGCAAGTCATCAATCAAAAATACTGTGGCTGTGACTATCTAGGGTTGTGTTATACTTTAGCCTACAATGACCAGTATAGTTTTCCCTTTTTTTAAAAAATGAATGTGATTTGAGGGGAATTTGGCTGCTATTTCTAGCAGGTCAATCGACAACAAGAGACTGTCTTGTTGCACTGAGTTGGTGCTGTTAGTTGCTGATGATGGGTTTGGTATTTATTGTTAATATAAAGTTATATTAAACATTATAGGACATCAGTATGAAACAGAGGACTTTAATTGGCTCACTGAGTGACCAGAACCATCATTTAACTTGGTAGACACCACAAAATTATCCACCATCTTTACAATAACAAACTTGGCAATCTCTTTGGATTCAATACCTCTTCCACCTGTGGATATTCTTGTAAAAAAAAAAAAAGTGCAGAACCTATGACTTTTGAAAATATTTTTTCACACCCAGAATTGTTGAAAATGGAAGAAACTATCTGCATTTGGTGTCATCTGTCAGGACACTGTATCTTCAAAAATTCCATGCTTTGCCAAAACTATTCCAGATTTACCTTTACATCTTTTCCTCTATATAGTTATTTTATTGTTCACTTTCCTGTCTTTATGTGTTTTATCCTGTGCATCATGCATGTTTCTTTGGCTTCCATTGTTGTCTTACTTTACTTGACTTATTGCTGCCTTTCGTTACCTCTTCTACACTTTTCCTAAACACTATCTACAATAAAGTCATTATCACTATTATTTTAAAATACCTTCTAGATTCTGAGATAAAGCTGACTTTGCTTTTCATCCGTCCGAAGTCAGTAAATGCTTTACTGGTGATGTACTGATATTAATTCAGCACTCGTACACTTTTACGCCATCACACCTTTTTACCATTATCTGTCACAAATCCACCTTTTGTTACCTCAAGGCACAGAGAGCTCAGTAGACAGCAGCAACTTATATACACAGACGTACACATAAATTCACTCATACACACCTACACATGCACTACTGTCACCCAACATACGAGAAATAACAGCTATATTTCCTGTTAAAATTATAAATTTTAATGTGGGATATAGCTGTTATTTCTAGCATGTAGGGTGGACATTATTAAAATGTTCTGTTGATATCTAGTATACTAGGAAGAGCAGCTATATCTGTGTATTATCCTACAGTTATATTCCTGGTTAAAAGTATAAATTTGATGTTAAATTTCGTTATTAAAAATCGATAAAAGTTTATCACAAAATTTATGATTTTAACTGGGATAGCTGCTGTTTTTAGCACATGGTTATCAACATTCATGTATTTATGTGTGTGTGCATATGTGTGTATGTGTGCATGCAAGTGTGTGTGTGTTGGCACGTATATGCAAGTATGTGTATGAATTGCTGTTGTTCTGCTGAGCTCTCAGTGGCTTGAAATGCAAAGGTAGATTTATGATGGCAAAAAGAGGCAGGTGGTCTGAAAGTGCATGAGCACTATTTATTTAACTAATTAATCAAAAATTGGCCTTGCTCCCATGTACAAGATCAATGTATGTTTAGTTAGTTAGATGTTGGTTGTAATGAATGGCTTGTGTTCAGTTGTTTATTGCTGTAAATCCATTTATGGTGTTATTTTTTGCCAAGTTTAGGACCACTTTCTGACATTCAATATATATACTGTAGTAGTCTTGGTATGTCATATATTCTCCATTGTACAAGCCTGCGTTTGTATATCTCTAAATTCAGGTAGCAGTCACAATAGAGAAGGAGATGTGAATTTAGTCTGAATGTGACATCTGCTGATCCTCTTGCATATATTATTGGTACCATGCATTCATCACACAGTTGAGGGATACTGGCGGCATTGATACTGCTGTTATTTTTCTATGTATGTAGGTTTTTTTTAATCCTTGTCTGGGCTGTGTGGGAGAAATAATGTTTTTAGGGCAGTGTTTTTATCGTGTTTGGGAATGTTGTAGATGTGTCTGTAGGGGTGGAGTATTTTTTAAGCCTTATCTTTTACTTGTTTCAATCACTGGACTATGGCCATGCTGGGGGTACAACTTTGAAGGGTTTTAGCTGCACCAATTGACCTCAATATATATATTTTTGATTCTAGTACTTATTACTTATTCTATTGGTTAAACTACTAAGAGATGTAAACATATCAACACTGATTGTAAATCAAGCGATGTTGGGGACAAACATGGTCAAAACTCCCCCTCTCATATATATATATACAAGTGGGTGCTGAAAGGTTCCTGGCTTTGGGTAAAAGAAAACACCAGAGGATTGGTTAATTATGATTTAATTATCATATTCCTCTTTCAGATTCACACATTTATTGCAGTGGTCCTTCAGTTTTTCTAAGCCCTATTAAAGAACTCGGAAAGTTGGACCCTCATCAGGTCTTTCACATTTTGTGGAGTCCATATTAAAGGGAATTAATAGCATAATTATTTATTAGGGTGACATACTCATCTTTGCAGCAACCCAGAACAAATCGAAAAATCAATTAAAAGGAGTTATTGCTAGATTGAAAGAAACCAATGCATTGATTAACCCAAATAAATGCATTAATCATTCAACTGCTTAAGATTTTAAGGGGATTAGTTTAATATTCAGTGGGATCAAATCATTATAAAGTTTAAAAGATAAGATCTGACAGTTTAGTGATACAAACTCAAGAATTTGAGAAATATTTGGGAGTGATAATCTATTACTGTCAGTTTATACCAAAATATGAAAACATAGTTGAGCTACTTTTTGCAAGAAAAAAGAATGTCTTGTGATGTATAGGAAATACATTAAGAACTGGTCATTAAAAAGACAAATTTCTTAGACAATACTCTGTTTTTGGTAGCATTCTCAACTGAGTGTTAAATGACTTTAATTACTGATGCTTCTGAATTTGAAGCAACAGCAAATGTTGGTTGTACACTTGCTAAAATATTCTGAGAAATTGGATCAATATTGAACACAAATGCTGTACCATGGTATGGCTTGTTGAAAGATTGAGAGATATTTTACAATAGAGACTGATAAGTATCTAGTGATATCCATTTTGAAAGGATTTTGATGTTCCAACCAAGCTTCTCACATTATTATTTCAAAATCATTCACATGGCTGGTAAGAACTAGCAGTCATTCTGGTGCTCATGGTAAACTAAAGTATGATTCAGATCAACATGACATAGGTACTAAAGAATTAATTTTTGCTGATGCTCAGACAGTTGAAGATATAATGAATAATACTTAACATATCTACCATTTATATTTAATTGTATTATTGAAAAAGACTGACTTATCCAACAGTTTTAGAGTAACAAATTGCTATACATTCATCTTAAATGATTGTAGAGAATGATCTTATCTTTAATAAAAACAAATTAGTTATTCTCAAAATTTATGTTTAAAGTTCTTTCCAAAATTCATGACACACACACACATGGGTGTACAACAATCACCGAAGAAAGCAAGGGATTGCATTTCATGGACTAATATTGGTAGATATACTGAAGAGTTTGTCAAATCTTGTGATAAATATGCTAAAATTGGATTCAAGGACACTTTTTGTACTGATAAATGGCTGAATCACAGCTTTGGGAAATATTACATATAGACAAACTAGGAACTTGTTCAAAATGCTAACAATACTGTTGATCATAGTTGGTTCAATAACATTATATGATTGACTCATATTTATATTCCAGAAGAAGCTCAGAAATATCTGTTTTCTTTCTTCTCTTGAGTTAACATGACAGTGGGTCAAGCAATGGAACAGAATTCATAAAAAAAAAAGGAGTGGTTAAATTGATTTTGTTGCAGGAAAATTGAAAGTCCTACCTACAGTCCAAAACCTAACGAGGAAGCAAAAAGAACTGTTCAAACAATCAAGTCTGCATTAAAATGTCGAAGTCCATCAATTGGAAAGTTTGATGAATATTTACTAAACTTTTCAATCGTCACAATACATTTGATATATACAAGTAATTTCCAGTTGAGAAATTACTTGGAAAACAATTGAAAAAAAACATTAAACCTATTTTTTATAAGGTTGAATAAAAGATTTATTATATGAACAATACAAAGAAATTTCTTGCAGTTGCACATCATCTGATTCATGTGAGTAGAAAGACAGCTTGGATTAAATGTGAAAAGGAAAAAGTTCAGTTAGCGTCAGTTGAGCAAATAGCTCCCAAATAATCTTCCACAAACACATCTAGTCATAATGATGTTATCTACGAGCTGATTGCACCGTCTTCATTTTTGTAGAGCTGCTGTTTTATCATGTGATCTTTTGTGATAATATTTCTAACAGATCAACATCAACAGTTTCTCCAACTATTACTACTATTAATATCCAATCTTTGGCTTCTCTTATATTACCAATACTACTAAATCATACTAATCTTCACAGCAACTTAATGAGTTGCACAACATCACTGCACAAGAGTTGCAGAATTACAGAGAGAATTCAGAAGCCACAAATATATAATGACAAACATGAATTTAATCTTTCATGGTTGGGATAATATTGTAGTTATACCAGTGCTTTTTTCTAATATGTAAGTGTATCCAATCAACACCTGTTTATTGTATCTATTAACTCAAGTGGTGATATAATAGTAGTGCTAATATTGTCATGTCATTGCATGCATTTTGCATACTTGTGCATGACTAGGTCTCTTTACGATGAGTGTCAGTTTGATGTAGGGAACAACTTTTATGGTGTGGTGTTAATGTTCATGAATCATGATATCCAATTATGACAGATGTTTGAAGATTTGGACTTATATAACTATTGTAAACATGACAGTATTGAACACTTTTCTGTTTTATATGAAAATAAAACATACACTTACTCACTCTCTGTATGTATATATATATATATATATATACATATATATATATATATACATATATATATATATATATATATATATATATATATATATATATATATATGGAATAGTTACTGTGAAGCATTGCGTAGAATATATTGTATAAAGGATCATGGATAAGGCTAGAACAATGTGAAGTAAAAGCAAGGCAAATCACACGAAAACAAATATATGAATTAATGTAGACTTACCTTGCATTCAATATTTGCTTTCTTGCGATTTGCCTTGTATTTATTTTGCATTGTTCTGACCTTACCCATGATCCTTTATATATAGTGATTGCTGCGTCTTGACAGAAGATGGTCATCACCTTTTAATTATTTACGCTTTTAAATTTCTTAAACTCTTCATGAGCATACCTGTGCAAAAGGCTCATGGGTCCAGTTTCTAATTTGCCTGCTTTTCCCCCAAATATAGCAGCTCTATGATAGGTTTTTGAATCTTTCTGCAGGCACATTTTTATGTACACTTATATGCTTTTTTTCAGGTCTCCAGTAGACCTATAAACCTTATCGCAAATCAGACACGTCTTGTTTCAGTCTTGGAGGGAGTATGCTCCTGTATGAGTCTTGATTATGTCTCCTGCCATGCAACTGTTCATGACAAACTAATCCAGATTCTGAAAAAAGTAGGCGGTTACAGGAAACACACATGAATCATCCCTCAAAATCACTAGCTAGTTGTTCCTGCTTTTATAAAGTGCATTTTATTTTTGCATGTTGAATTTTGTTCTGTTCAAATGTTTCACAACCTTTCTTGATAGTACCATGCCACATTGATCAGTCCAATTCAAATGTTTCCCAGTCTTGAGTTCTCATATTTAAAAGTTTGAGGTTTGCCTTCACACACACACACACACACACACACACACCCACACACACACACACACACACACACACACACACACACACCTACACACACCCACAAGAAATTATGTGTAAAATTACTGCATGACTGCCTGCTACTGTTATGTTTAGAGTTCTATGTAGATTATCCTAATCCAGTCTGCTTCCTGTATAGTTGTTAATTAACTTCTATACTGAATAGTATTACTAATTATGAGCCACTGAACAAATGTTTGAAAAAATAAGGATTAACACATCTTTTAACGTCCATTTTCCATGCTGGAATAGGTTGGACAGTTTGACTAGAGCCGGCAAGCTGGAGAGCTGCTTGGTTTCTATGGCTGGATGCCCTTCCTAATGCTAACAACTTTACAGTGTTCCTCAGGGAATGCTATATTGTATCAGGTTGCAGGTAACTATGTCCAAAATTGGATGAATGGCAAAGCATTTTATAATTATTTTAGGAGGGAAGTAGGACAAAATGGTCAGCACTCTTATTACTAAGAACTAATGACTTTATCAGGACGATGAGATGACATGCTCTCACTCACTCTTTCCTAAACAACTGGACTAAACAATCTGCTTCTCTCCCATCAACCAAGATTCAGGTAAAGCAGAAACCAGAAGAATCTACATTTGTTTCAGTTAGTCTTAGATGAAGACATATTTCACTTGAATGTGAGATCAATTTAGTACATCTGTATTTTGTCAGAGTCAGATGTTATGCATGATGAGTTTTTTTTTTTATATGAGCAACATATTCTGTTTGCACTACATGTGTGACATAAAGTGAACTGTATTTCAAAAATACAATTATAATGTTATTTCTGCAATATGTTTAACCTATTTTTTTTTATTAATGTTAAACTCAGCTTGCGAAGATCTGTTGGGGCAAGCAAAAGTGAAATGTTGATGGCACCTGTGCCCAGCGTCGCCTTCCTGGCACTTGTGCTGGTGGTACGTGTAAAGACATTCGAGCGAGATCGTTGCCAGTGCCGCTGGACTGGCTCCTGTGCAAGTGGCATGTAAAATACATCATTTTGAGCGTGGCCATTGCCAGTACCACCTGACTGGCCTTCGTGCCGGTGGCACGTAAAAGCACCCACTACGCTCTCAGAGTGGTTGGCGTTAGGAAGGGCATCCAGGTGTAGAAACTCTGCCAAATCAGATTGGAGCCTGGTGTAGCCATCTGGCTCACCAGTCCTCAGTCAAATTGTCCAACCCATGCTAGTATGGAAAGCAGACATTAAACGATGATGATGATGATGCTGTTATTGAAAATTATTGCTTTTACTGCTTATTCAAAGCTGTTTATACAAGAAACATTTGGATGTATATTCATTCTGTTCAACCACATGGGATTATTGTACCACTTAATTTTGTAGGAGGTCTGTCTCTTGGTGGTACATAGAAGATAAAAAAGAACATTATCATCGTTTAATGTCTGTTTCCCATGCTGGCATGGGTTGGATGGTTTGACTGATGATTGGCAAGTCAGTAGGCTGTGCCAGGCTCCAATCTGACCTGGCAAGGTTTCTACAGCTGGATGCCATTCCTAATGCCAACCACACTGATAGTGTAGTGGGTGCTATTTATGTGCTACCAGCATGGGAGCTAGTCAGGTGGCACTGACATTAACCATGTTTGGATGGTGGTTTTTAATGCTTGTTGGGGGGCACTGGCATCGACCATGTTTGGATGGTACTTTTTACATGTCACTGGCATGGGGAGCCAGTCAAGTGGAACTGACATCAATCTGTGATTGAATGGTGCTTATTATGTACCACCAGAATGGGTGCCAGTCAGGTGGCACTGGAATTGGCCATGACTACGGTTTCACTTGACTCAACTGGTCTTCTTAAGCACAGCGTATCACCTGACGATTTAAGGGTACTTTTATGTACACTTATATGCTTTTTTCAGGTCTCCAGTAGACCTATAAACCATATCGCAAATGGGCTGGTAATGCAACACATCTCACTTTACTTGCTGGGTCTTCTCAAACACAACATACCTCCAAAGGTCTCAGTCTCTTATCATTGCCTCTGTGAGGCCCAACATTCGAAGGTCATGCTTCACCACCTCATCCCATGTCTTCCTGGGTCTACCTCTTCGACAGGTTCCGTCCACTGTTAGGGTGTGACACTTCTTCACACAGCTGTCCTTATCCATATGCAGCACGTGACCATACCAGCACAACCGTGTCTCTTGCACACCACATCTGATGTTTCTTATGTCCAACTTTTCTCTCAGGGCACTTACATTCTGTCATGTATGCACACTGACATTACACATCCAGCGGATCATACCAGCTTCATTTCTTTCAAGTCTTCGATGTCCTCAGCAGTCATGGTCCATGTTTCACTGCTGTGTAGCATGGCTGTTCACACACATGCATCATACAGTCTCCCTTTCACTCTGAGCGAGAGGCCCTTTATAAAATTTATTACCAAATATGTCTACAGACTATACTAATCTTAATACACAGATATAAACACCTTGTCTTTGTTTACAAGATTACCAGTAATTTATATAATTTATTGTTGTTCCTGCATACATATTTTTTACATTAGGACATTGAAGTAACTGGACAGTGTGTGTTCATAAACTCTATTGTCCTTGGCTCTCTCACCAATATTTTCTAAATTGGTAACCCTGACTTCTGAAGGAATAGTCATTTTTTGATAAACGCCAATGAAAACTTTCAAATTTGCAATCAACTTCTTGTTCTTACTACAATGATACAGGCAATGCCAGTATTTCAGTCAGTTGTAAGTTTAAAGCTGTTTCTTTCTATTCTAATGATCTGGCTCTCTGGTTTCCACATGTTGCAGCCCAGTTTCCTGACATGCAACATAACATAAAAGCTACACTTTTTGCCTGCATTACACATACACTTCATTTGAAAATTTAGCAGACCAGCTATGAAGTAACAATTCAGACGTAGCAGTTACTAGGCAACTCAAATTAGTACTTGCAAATAGCACAGGGAACTTTACACTGAAAGGACATGCCACCTCAACATTGTTACCAATGCATAACCTGTTGAAGCTGAAGTTCATAGGTTAGAAAAATGTTTTCCTTTTAACTTACTTTTCACATATACTAAAACACTAACATTTTACTCTTTACTGCAGACTCTGTTGTACAAGGACACTTCATGCAGATTCATTTCCATCTCATGTATACACCATGCAGGCCTACTTGTACCTTACACACACAACAATGAAGTTCATAGGTTAGAAATTTTTTTTCCTTTTAACTTACTTTTCACATATACTAAAACACTAACATTTTACTCTTTACTGCAGACTCTGTTGTACATGGACACTTCATGCAGATTCATTTCCATCTCATTTCCATGCAGGCCTACTTGTACCTTACACACACAACAAGCAAACTCACTTGCATCTTGTGCAGACTTCACAAATGCTCATGTGCATTTCATGCACACTTCATGCATACACACTTGAATCTTCTGTGTGTGTTCATGATATATTCTGTCAGTTCCTTTGCCAATTCACCATCTGCAACATCCAATTTTGAGTATATTTGTATCATCATTTGGTTTTCCCCACCGTAAGTGAAGATATGTTTCAACTGAACATGTTGAATTTCCTGTCTTTTTACCTTAGCAACATATTCTGTTCACACAAAATGTGTGACAGAAGAAATAACTTTATTTCAAAAACATAAATAATGCTTCTTCTACAACATGCTTAAATCAAATCACATTTATTAATGTTGTAATTGAAAGCTATTGTTTTTCATCTTGTGAATTATTGTCTCATTCAAACACTGTAAGTGAACACAAACTTTGTAAATAAACACATTCTGTTTAACCACATAGAATTAGGCTAGAAGAGGTCTACTTTTCTTGTGGTACATAAAATATAAGAGAACTTTTATAATGTATTGCTGCTGTCCTGTCTGCATATCTTCTACATTTTTACCTATATATATACATATATATATCATCATATATATATATATGTATATATAAACAAACGCACACACATTATGTATACATACATATTATTCATAAATATATTTGTATTCATGTATGTATATATGTATATGAGTATGTGTATGTAAATATATATATATATATATATATATACATATATATATATATATATATATATATATATATATATATATATATATATATATATATATATATATATATAATAAAATTCAGAAAATGGAGATGTAGCAATAATATAATTTATTAACTGCAAAAATCCAAGGTATTCTTTAACAGCTGTTTCAATTTTGTCCAAAGATTAAATTACAATAATTAAACCATTATTTTGGGCAAAATCTCCTCAGAAGAGTAGAAAAGACATACTGTTAGGTTATTAGTTGTTATGTTTCCAAAATATTCCAACAGACTGTTGAAATATTTTGGAAACATAACAACTAATAACCTAACAGTATGTCTTTTCTACTCTTCTGATGAGATTTTGCCCATAATAATGGTTTATTTATTGTAATTTAATCTTAGGGCAAAATTAAAACAGCTGTTAAAGAATACCTTGGATTTTTGCAGTTAATAAATTATATTAATGTTACATCTCCATTTTCTGAATTTTATTTTGAATATTCATAAACCAAGATTTATATGTAGACCTATTAATTTATGAATATCACTATTCACAAAAAAATACTAGGCAATGAACCAGTAATTTATTGGCTATTTTTATCCTTTAATGAGGCTATTTTAACCTCTAATTAAATTATATATATATATATATACATATATACATACATATATATATATATATATATATATATATATATATATATATATATATATACACACAACAGATATAAGTCTACATATGCATGTA